>NC_057795.1:56847724-56855687 GCF_018294505.1 Triticum aestivum
CTCTCCCCCTCTTTCCTTCTCTCCTACTCCGGAAAGGAAAGGGGAATCCTACTAGGACTTGGGAGTCCTAGTAGGACTCCCCACACTTGGCGCACCCCCTCTAGGGCCGGCCTCTCCCTCGCTCCTTTATATACGGGGGCAGGGGGGCACCTCTAGACACAACAATTGATCATTGATCTCTTAGCCGTGTGCGGTGTCCTCCTCCACCATAGTCCTCCTCGATAATATTGTAGGGGTGCTTAGGCGAAGCCCTGTGTCGGTAGAACATCATCATCGTCACCACACCGTCGTGCTGATGGAACTCTTCCTCAAAGTTCGGCTGGATCGGAGCTCGAGGGACGTCATCGAGCTGAACGTGTGCAAGAACTCGGAGGTGCCGTGCGTTCGGTACATGATCGGTCGGATCGAGAAGACGTACGACTACATCAACCGTGTTGTGCTAACGCTTCCACTTTTGGTCTACGAGGGTACGTTGACACACTCTCCCCTCTCGTTGCTATGCATCACCATGATCTTGCGTGTGCGTAGGAATTTTTTTAAAATTACTACGTTCCCCAACACCCCACTCCACCAGTTTCGGCATAAAATGGATTTAACGGACCTGGGTGCGGGTGGCAACGTGAATGGGCGCTCAGCTCCTGTGCAGGTGCTGGGATCGGGGGAGGTGGCAACTAAATGCTGAAGGCACCACACGAGGTTCTATAGAGTTTACGGATTGATGTTTTTCCTAGATGTAGGATTATCAGCAGCAGCAACTGCGCCGCCGTCTTCCGCACCGAGAACTTGCCCGTCGGCGAGTGCCACACGTCCCACTTCACACGCAAGTGCTTCTGCAACTTCTTGGTTGTGTGAGATCGTGCCATCTTGCGTCTCTAGATCTCCTATTTTGTCAGTGTTATGAGATGGTTGCAGGTCTAGCGTGAAGCTATAGTGCTCCAGACAGTTCTAGAACAATTGTGTAAAATCATGTACAATGCGCATGTGTTCTGGTCCATCTCATGCTGACCAGCACCATGCGACCTTGCCTGTATCCATCGACGGGCCATCCATCATCCGTCTCTACATAAAATGACCACTGCCCTAATCCGTGAAATTCAGCCCATGAAGTTATCACTCCCCCATAGTCCCCACTCCATCAGTTTCGGTATAAAACGGATTTAATGGACCTGGGTGCGGGTGGCAACGTGAATGGGCGCTCAGCTCCTGTGCAGGTGCTGGGATCGGGGGAGGTGGCAACTGAATGCTGAAGGCACCACACTAGGTTCTATAGAGTTTACGGATTGATGTTTTCTATGGATGTAGGATTATCAGCAGCAGCAACTGCGCCGCCGTCTGCCGCACCGAGAACTTGCCGGACGGCGAGTGCCACACGTCCCACTTCACATGCAAGTGCTTCTACAACTTCTTGGTTGTGTGAGATCGTGTCATCTTGCGTCTCTAGATCTTCTATTTTGTCAGTGTTATGAGATGGTTGCAGGTCTAGCGTGCAGCTATAGTGCTCCAGACATTTCTAGAACAAATTTTGTAAAATCATGGACAATGCGCATGAGTTCTGGTCCATCTCATGCTGACCAGCACCATGTGACCTTGCCTGTATCCATCGATGGGCCATCCATCATCAGTCTCTACATAAAATGACCACTACCCTAATCCGTGAAATTCAGCCCGTGAAGTTATCACTCCCCCATAGTCCCCACTCCACCAGTTTCGGCATAAAATGGATTTAATGGACCTGGGTGCGGGTGGCAACGTGAATGGGCGCTCAGCTCCTGTGCAGGTGCTGGGATCGGGGGAGGTGGCAACTGAATGCTGAAGGCACCACACGAGGTTCTATAGAGTTTACGGATCGATGTTTTCTGTGGATGTAGGATTATCAGCAGCAGCAACTGCGCAGCCGTCTGCCGCACCGAGAACTTGCCCGACGGCGAGTGCCACACGTCCCAGTTCACACGCAAGTGCTTCTGCAACTTCTTGGTTGTGTGAGATCATGCCATCTTGGGTCTCTAGATCTTCTATTTTGTCAGTGTTATGAGATGGTTGCAGGTCTAGCGTGAAGCTATAGTGCTCCAGACATTTCTAGAACAATTGTGTAAAATCATGGACAATGCGCATGTGTTCTGGTCCATCTCATGCTGACCAGCAGCATGTGACCTTGCCTGTATCCATCGACGGGCCATCCACCATCCGTCTCTACATAAAATGACCACTGCCCTAATCCGTGAAATTCAGCCCGTGAAGTTATCACTCCCCCATAGTCCCCACTCCACCAGTTTCGGCATAAAATGGATTTAATGGACCTGGGTGCGGGAGGCAACGTGAATGGGTGCTCAACTCCTGTGCAGGTGCTGGGATCGGCGGAGGTGGCAACTGAATGCTGAAGGCACCACACGAGGTTCTATAGAGTTTACGGATTGATGTTTTCTGTGGATGTAGGATTATCAGCCGCAGCAACTGCGCCGCCGTCTGCCACACCGAGAACTTGCCCGAAGGCGAGTGCCACACATCCCACTTCACACGCAAGTGCTTCTACAACTTCTTGGTTGTGTGAGATCGTGCCATCTTTCGTCTCTAGATCTTTTATTTTGTTAGTGTTATGAGGTGGTTGCAGGTCTAGCGTGAAGCTATAGTGCTCCAGACATTTCTAAAACAATTGTGTAAAATCATGAACAATGCGCATGTGTTCTGGTCCATCTCATGCTGACCAGCACCATGTGACCTTGCCTGTATCCATCGACGGGCCATCCATCATCCGTCTCTACATAAAATGACCACTGCCCTAATCTGTGAAATTCAGCCCGTGAAGTTATCACTCCCCCGTAGTCCCACTCCACCAGCTTCGGCATAAAATGGATTTAATGGACCTGGGTGCGGGTGGTAACGTGAATGGGCGCTCAGCTCCTGTGCAGGTACTGGGATCGGGGGAGGTGGCAACTGAATGCTGAAGGCACCACACGAGGTTCTATAGAGTTTACGGATTGATGTTTTCTGTGGATGTAGGATTATCAGCAGCAGCAACTGCGCCGCCGTCTACCGCACCGAGAACTTGCCCGTCGGCGAGTGCCACACGTCCCACTTCACACGCAAGTGCTTCTGCAACTTCTTGGTTGTGTGAGATCGTGCCATCTTGCGTCTCTGTATCTTCTATTTTGTCAGTGTTATGAGATGGTTGCAGGTCTAGCGTGAAGCTATAGTGCTCCAGACATTTCTAGAACAATTGTGTAAAATCATGGACAATGCGCATGTGTTCTGGACCATCTCATGCTGACCAGCACCATGTGACCTTGCCTGTATCCATCGACAGGCCATCCACCATCCGTCTCTATATAAATTGACCACTGCCCTAATCCGTGAAATTCAGCCCGTGAAGTGATCACTCCCCCATAGTCCCCACTCCACCAGTTTCGGCATAAAATGGATTTAATGGACCTGGGTGCGGGTGGCAACGTGAATGGGTGCTCAACTCCTCACAGGTGCTGGAGTAAATAGCATAAAACTACTATTTTGCAGGCTAGGATTCCAAAAAATTATTGGTTTTTAATTTTTCTCAGATAACTACCAAGCCAGGGGTTGGCTGTTTCAAAAAACAAAAATCGCCAAGTGCTTATCAATTGATCATGATTATAACAGCTGGGGCCCACATGTAAGATAACCGTTTGTTTGACTGTTTAGTTTGACCGTTAACTTACATGTGGGGCCCTTATTCTGTAAAAAATGAAAAAGCAATCAGGTCCCTATTAGTTTTCTAAAAAAGAAATTGGGTCTCTGAATTTTTCAGAAAAAGCAATCGGGACCAGATAAGAAGACGCACCCGACGGCGCCTGCAGCTCGCCGACGGCCAGGTCGTAGGCCAGGTGGAAGGAGGCGTCGTCGCGTTCCTCGGTGCGAAGGAGGTGCTTCTCCGGGTGGGCGACGGGCTGGGTCCACTTCTTGTCGGCCGCTGCCGCTGCTCTTGGCCATGGCGCACTGCCTTGCCCCTTCCGTTGTTTATGCGTCCGCCGCCACGCACAAGAAGAATGCAGCGGCCGTCGTCGCCGAGATGACCAAGCACCACACCTGCGGCCGCCGTTGACGCCTTTGCGGGCCTCGTCGAGCTTGCCGCTGACGACGACGTGGATGTCCTGCGCTGCTGCTCGAGCGCGCGCCTCCTGCTGCCGCGGACGAGGCCGGCCTCTGGCATGGCCGCCGGAAGGCCCTCGAGCTTCGTACGACCTCTGTCATGCCTGCTCTTCGCCACCTTCAACACCTGGAGCTTCGGCGAGCTCGTGCCATGGCCATGGGAGGAGACTGGGGAAGGGAGGGGAGGGTCTTCGCCGGTTAGGGAGGGGATGGGAGGGTTGCCTGCTAGGGAGGAGAGAGGTTCGCCGGCACGGGGGAGATATTACCGGAGGAGAGGAGAGGAGAGGAGAGAAGAGCCAGAGGGCTCAGGAAGAGAGGAAGAAGAGAGGGAAGAGGGAGAGGAAGCTTACATGTGGGCCCCACATGTTAGTTAACGGTCAAACAGACGGTCAAACAAACAGATTGTTTAGGTGCGGGCCCGACCTGTCACAAACAGGTTTAATTTTTAAACAACGGTCATTTGGGGTTTTTTGAAATAGCCGACCACCCATTTGATAGTTATCTGAGAAAAAATAAAAAACGGTAGTTTTTTGAAACCCTAACCTGTAAAGTAGTTGTTGTATGCTATTTACTCCAGGTGCTGGGATCGGGGGAGGTGGCAACTGAATGCTGAAGGCACCACATGAAGTTCTACAGAGATTACGGATTGATGTTTTCTGTGGATGTAGGATTATCAGCAGCAGCAACTGTGCCGCCATCTGCCGCACAAAGAACTTCCCTGACGGCGAGTGCCACACGTCCCACTTCGCGCGCAAGTGCTTCTGCAACTTCTTGGTTGTGTGAGATCGTGCCACCTTTCATCTCTAGATCTTTCTATTTTATCGGTGTTATGAGATGGTTGCAGGTCTAGCGTGAAGCTATAGTGCTCCGGACATTTCTAGAACAATTGTGTAAATCATGGACAATGTGCATGTGTTCTGGTCCATCTCATGCTGACCGCACCAAATACCAGGATTTTTAATGTTTGTATCATTGCTCACACCATGCTCGACCATTGTGTCACACCTGTCCATTCCCCTGGACAGTGTGACCTGGCATGCCTGACGAGTGGGGGCCACCTAGCTACCGTGTGTGTTGCGTGGGTGTTTAAGGGTGTGTTTGGTTCGGAAACGAAGTGGAATGGAATGTAATGGTCCCATTCCACTAGAACGGGTCGGTTCCGTCACAGCGTTTGTATGGGCAATTATGTAGAATGGAATGGTTTCATTTTGATGTTTGGTTAGAGAGATGAAACGGTGACATCTCACATATAAATTTCTGCATTTTAACGTATGTTAAGGTAACAAAATATATTGCCAAAAATCTACTGTAGATTTTAACACACGTTAGAGAGATGAAATTGAACTATTGTTGGTACTCTACCTTGCGACAAACAAATTCACAACAAACATAACAGATTGGAGTGCTAAATCAAAAAATTCATCCGGTCAATTGTGGTCGGACGGAGCTTCACGCAACTGGTAGCCGCTGATTGCTGCTGGTCGCCGTGCGGCCAACAACTCGCATGGCCGCTAGATTGGAGAAGGCCGGTGAGAGAAAGAGTATCACAAAGGCCAACTGATCGATGACATGGACGAGTAGCCCATCGTACGCTGGAGCAACCCGTAGCCCGCCGCCCAGCTTCAAGACCGCCGCCCCACAGGCCGCTCGTCCGCCGCCAGGCAGCAGTTCGTCCGCCGTGCTGCAGTTGAGGGAGGAGGGGACGAGGGAGAGGAGCAGCCGGCAGGGCGGATCGAGGGAGAATAGCAGGCGGCCGCGCAGTACAGAGAGGAAGAGGCGATGCGGTTTGTGCACGACAGGAGAGGGCGAGGCAGCGTTCCGCGTCGTTACTTCGATTTGGAGGAACCACTGCGTTACGGATCTGAGCCGGATATTCCCTTTATGGAACCAGTGGGTTCCGGTTCTAGTAGCCTACCAAACACAAGGACGAGGCCAAAGCACGGGTCGGATCCGTTCCATTTCACTTGATGCCACATACCAAACACACCATAAAAGACCAGCCTGTTGGTCGAGAGGGTATGCGGGCGTATGACACTTTCTGTATCCCAAACTTTCCTCTGAAATCACAACTCCTTCTCCAAGCTCATCCCCCTCCTCACCTGCTCCCTCTCACCTACTCCAGATCACCGATCCCCATCTAGATCAGGGGCATTACACATTGTTGGACTATGACAATCAATATTTTTGGTGATGTCAATTTTCCGCACAAAAATAATTAAATTTAAGACTCTATCAATTATAGTACTACTCCAATAGTCGGAAGTTGTTATTTTGAAATCTCTAGATATTCCTACTTTCTAAGATCTTGTGGAGTGTGCATACCCAACTTAGGTGAGATAAAGTAAACTGGTGAAGATAAGAACATAAGTTTTTTTTTTTGCAAGATAAAAATAAGCTGGACGCACTATTCAAACTTTTTTTCTACTAAAGTATATAAACCAGCGCCCCTACATGTGTAGCATGCACGGCTTACTATTAGTAGTAGTTCTGTTCTGTGACGTTAGCAAGTTCATCCGTGCCGTTAGCTAGTTCTGTTCTGTTCGTCCGTGTGTCCCTCTTATTAGTATAGAACTATACTAGCACATATGCCCGTGCGTTGCAACGGGAGAAAAAAATACTAATCAGTTAGAATTGTATGTAGAAAACTTAAATAAAATTATTTTAGCAGTCATCTTGATTATTTGATTTTGGGCTAAACTTGGCTGTCCAAGCATCTTCATACCAAATAATCAATGATATTTCTATTGGGCGTCACAGAATACATGGGATGTGACAATTTTAAATTGTACAATGTTTTCTGCTGATCATATAAATCATGGATCAAGTTGGAGGCTTGCAAGTGATGATAACTTGCAAAACTCTTCTGGGTGACTCCTCTTCTAGTTGGGAATCTTGTTGCAATCATGTATCCGACCACAACACATACGCTGTAAAATAAAGAAAACCATGTTCATCCATCCTATTGCAGAGTGAACAACAGCATTCTGCAACTCGGCAAGAAAACCGAGGTGTTACAACTCTCTCTGCCGAAACATTACATAGAGACTGATTATGAACACAAGCAACACTACCGTCATATGAAGAATCACTCACAGCAAAAATGGAGCTGACATATTTGTCCTCGAGCCAGCTTCCCACAAAGCAAATACAGGATGTAGTGCAAAATACAATGTTCCGTCGCGGCTCTCGGTTCCTCAATTACAGTATCTCAGGGAAAAATAAGGTTCCTACACATTTTGTAGTGATAAAAGAATTGTTGGGAGAGTAATAGTACCATTTATTGAAATTCTCCCTGCAAGGAAAGCAGAGTCTGGCTCCTAAGATCGACTAAGTACCCTTCTCCGTAATGGAACATGAAGTAGCTGAAAGAACCACCTCAAGATGATTGGTCTCCTTGCAGACCATGCTTCTCCTCGAGCTGGATGCTTCATCTGATTGTTCAATCCATTTTCCTTGATGCTTCATCTGATTGTTCCCTATTTGTTTCTTCCCTTCCTTATTTCCCTGTTAAGGGAACTCAATTCTTAAACTTATTTCTCGCTGTTGGCTTATTGATGATTCCGAAGACTGCTTGTTGACACCTAGGAAATTCAAAGGCATAAGGAAATTAAGAGGATTGGGTGTAAAGGGGCGAGGTGGGACTATTTAATAGAAGGAACAACCATCTTTTCCACAAAAAACACTGGGCTAGCTTAGTTGGTTGTGGCAATAGGTATGCGACACGGAGATGGCTTCGTTGGGCGGGTGTTTTTTCCCAAGAAAATTGAGCGAGGGAGGGTAGGTGAACAGATCAAAAATACCATCAAGTCAAGTTGGTCTTTGCTGCAGCTAGTTGCACCAAGAGTTG
>NC_057795.1:56856296-56858040 GCF_018294505.1 Triticum aestivum
GCTCGAACATAAGGTTCGTGGGATTCCCAGTGGTATGTGTGCGTGACCTCGTCGGAATGGGGGTGCAGCAAAAAAACTGATTCCAATCCACACCTCTTTTAGATAATAGCACAAAAGATGGGAGAAGTTACAACATAAGTACATGATGAAGGTTGATTTGTTATCTCAAAAAGATAATATGGTTGGTCCATAGAGATTTAGCTATCCTTAAACATAGGCTTAAAAACTGCATTAAATTTTTATGCAGCAATGACAGATGAATAGGGGGCACATGGGATACTGACCTGATACTTCAGAGAAGAATGGTCAACAGTTAGCATCAGAGGATGTCAATTCTTGTTGCGCTTCATTCAGAGATATGTGCCTCGCATCATGTCATACATAACCAGAGGTCCTTTTTCTGTCTAACCAATCTTCCATCATGACAGAGATATGCCAATGACATTTTTCCGATACCTGACTTTTAGACGTAATGGAGGCACAATTACAATATCTATTCTTCATATAAAAAACAGAGGGCTTGATGATCCTTATTGAAGATCTGAAAACAACTGAAGATATTGTTTGTACAGAAATCAACAATTATATGTCCAATTAGTTGTTGCCAGCAACCAATTAGTGAATCAAATAACAACGATTTGGAGCTTGAATTAAAGGAATTGGTTCAGTTAAATCTTGAGTCGATGGCTAGGTTGTTACCTGACGAAAACATCATGCTGCCCCTGCCACCAGCCCAACAACTTGAACCCCGTCCTTCTCTGCATCAGGACAAGCCATTACGCCAGTCAAAGATCTAGCTTGTGAACTCTGCCACCATGCGCTCGCTGTATGGCGCCACCATGCATGTGAATTTCAGCAATTTTGTTTTGAGGAGAACACATCACTCTTCTTATTTTGTAATTCCTTTTTATAAGCTGTATATAAGAGCAACCATACTGTGCTTTTCTCTTTAAAAATTGAAAAAAATTTATCTCTTATAGGCATAACAAAAAAAAAGTGGAGGGCACTGTGAACATCAAATTTGTATATTAGCACATCTCACGGGAAATATTTTGCTAATTCATGAATTAATACACATGCATTAGCCATCACATTAGCAAGTCTATAGATACATGCCACTCTGTAGCTGAGAATCAATTAGAGATTGAAAGCGAGATCTGTTTTCGGTGGCCGCTGTGCATCAATTGAGGAACTTTTTGTGGCTGCTCTCCATCGAATAGCAATTGAATCTCAATACCAATTAGAGAAGGGAGAGGTCGCAATGCTTATTAGAGAAGGGAGAGGAACTTACAGTAGCTACTCTGCATCAAATGTGCCGATGCAACACATGTTATTTCCTTACGTAGGGACTTGTCCCTTCGGCCGGCGTCCAACGGCAGCAGTAGCACCACCGGGGCTCCAATCCAGCCCCGCAGGATCCCGCCACCTCTTGCTTCGCTTATTCCTCCCGGCTCTCTCTCTCTCTGGCCGCACGCAGGACAGCTGCAGCCGCCGTGCACCTCGCCCCCCCCCCCACCCCACGCGGGAGACGGGACCTCCCCACCGTTCCTCGCGCCCTCTCCTTCTCCCTGCCTCACCTCCTTTATATCTTCCCTTACCTCTGTCTTTCTCACAGGTGCAGCGCCACCGTCGCCTTGAAGAGACCCCGCCGGAGAATATGTCGGCCAGCATGGAGAACACCTCGAAGATGAGCCCCGTGCCGTCGGCGCCCATCAGTTCAAGCACGGTGGCCGTGGCCGCCGGC
>NC_057795.1:56858153-56858924 GCF_018294505.1 Triticum aestivum
GCGACGCCGTTTGTTCGCACGGAGAGGCGAGGTCGAGGAGAAGGCCGGGGTTGCGGAGGATGGCGGCGCGGCGTGGCTGGGGCCTCGGGGTGGCGCGCGAAGAGGTGCAACGGTCGTTGCTTGTGGTCGCCGGCGACGGTGGATCGGGTGCCAGCGCACGACCGAATGGGCCGGGCGTAGTCGCCGGCGCAGAGTGGATAAGAGGAAGGAAAGGACTGCGGACTGAATTGAAATTCTTATAGGGTTGTTTTTGTAAACGTGAAACGTTTTCCCTGGGTGCCACTAAAACAGGGATGGCGGGTTGATTTCCTGTGAACCGAGGGGCTTTCTGGCAAAACAACCACGACGGACGACGGGATGAGACTTGCGTGCTCCCCCGAAATATTCCCATCCGTGCTCCCTCGCGTTCAACGGCAGAGATTAACTGTTGGATGGCCCATGTCCAAGTCTTCTCTTGTCTACCATCGTCTTCTCCCTTCTCGAGAAAAAAAGGGATCGCCATCAAAATCCGGCCAACACCACAACGCGCCTCGCGGCGGTGCAGCGGCTGCGCGTCTCAACCCTTCCCTTCTCTCTCCTTTCCGTGACACGACCCCTTCAGGCTGAGTGGTTGACCATGGTGTCTGCCTCGATCTCTAGCCGTATCGTATTGCAATTTTGCAATCCAAGTACTCACAAATTCTCCTAGAACAAATCACCGTTGAAATTACTTGCTCGTGCTCCCTCGCTCGTTGGCAGGGGTATGTTGGGGAACATTGTAGAAAATAAAAA
>NC_057795.1:57159863-57426858 GCF_018294505.1 Triticum aestivum
TTTTGGTTGGAATATTAGTTATAGTTATCAACTGGTTGCAGTACAAACAGAGCTCCAAAATTTAGAACAAGCCATTTTAATGATTAAAGCTCAGGGTAAAGTAATTAAATAGATAAATCTACTGATTTAGAATTTTTTTAATGAGATGGCACAGAAGTTGAAAAAAATGTTCTTGGAAAGCTCCACTTGGGAAAAACTCCTTAATATTAAAAGAGAGTTCTGCAATCAACAGAAACAAAAAAATCCAGAATGCAAAATTTTTAAAACCCATGGCAAAATTTTAATATCAAAAATTTGGTTAAATTTTTGGTGTTTTACAGCGATCCCTCTATATCAAATGTTGAAGAAAATAGACACTTTCGTCTGGAGTAATACGGCTGATGCGGCGTTTGAAGACTTGAAGCGGCAATTGGCTGAACCGCCGGTCCTTGCTGCTCCGGTTGACAAGGAGCCTTTGTTATTGTACGTGGCTGCTAATGCCCGTGCTGTCAATGTGGCCATTGTGGTTGAGCGCGAGGAGGCTGGGAAGGAATATCTGGTTCAACGGCCAGTTTACTATATTAGTGAAGTGCTTATCGAGTTAAAGCAACGATATCTGCATTGGGAGAAGCTGGTATATGGGGTTTTTATGGCAAGTCGGAAGCTCAAGCAATACTTTCTAGGCCATCCCATCACAGTGGTCAGTTCTGCTCCTTTGGGCGATATAATTCAGAACAGGAAGGCAACTGGCCGGGTTGCAAAGTGGGAAATTGAGCTCGGTCCCCATGGGTTGAAGTATATGCCTCGAACAGCCATCAAATCTCAGGCGCTTGTTGACTTCATCAATGATTGGACCGAGTTACAGGCACCAAAGGACAAACCGGATAACACATACTGGACTATTCACTTTGATGGATCCAGGCAATTGGAGGGCTCGGGGGCTGGAGTTGTCCTTACTTCCCCTCGATGTGATAAAATTTGTTATGTTCTCCGCTTAATGTTTCCTTGTACTAACAATGCAACTAAGTATGAGGCGTTACTCCATGGTCTCTGTGTGGCCAAGGAAATGAATTTAAGCCATGTACGATGCTTTGGAGATTCTGATCTGGTGGCCCAGCAAGTTTCTGGCACTTGGGATTCTAAGGATCCACTCATCGCGGCTTACAGATGTGAGGTGGATATTGTGGCGGGCACTTCAAAGGTTATCAGGTTGAGCACATTGACCGGCACAAAAATGAGGCATCAGATGCTTTAAGCCGGCTGGGATCTCAGCATAAATCGGTACCACCCAATACCTTTTTAGATATCTTGCATAACCCGTCTGTTAAGTTGCCTACAGAGGAGGATTTAGCTGTTCCTGATCCGGAGGCCCAATTGGTAGCCGCTTTACATGTAATTACGGACTGGACAGTTCTGTATTTGGCGTATATGAATCGGGGCGAGCTACCATACGATGAGGTTCTAGCCAAACAGATAGTCCGGCGATCAAAGTCCATGGTTATTCACAATGGCGAGTTACACCACTTCAGCGTTTCAGGCTGTCAGGACCCCGACTCAATGGCACATCGATCTAGCATGTAACACCTCATATCACTCTGCGGCCTCACACACGGTATTTCCACGGGTGTCGCCTTACCTTGCCCGGGACCGTTTGCGCCTTTTGGCACACATATATGATAGTGTCGCTAGCATCCATATGACAAGGAGCCCGGGCTGACATGGCTAGTCGTGAAACCAAAGTGGCACTAACTTACAGGGACAGGTATACATGACCCAGCTTCGAACGTGTCGGTCATCAACGAGTGAATCCAGGCTGTAGCAATGGGCTAGCAGGACTCCGGTAAACCGGGCTGTAGCGGGCTAACAGGACTCCGGTATTCATCGCATGACATTTCCCTGTAGGGACAGACACAGGAACGAAGAAGGACACATGCCGGCAAGCCTAAGTGTTCCGGAGCAGTAGCAAGCTACCATGGCTCAGCGGAAGCACTAGGAGACATTTCCCGGTAAGAGAGGCTACTAAGGATAAATCACTAGATAGTCAGATCCCACACATACCAAGCATTTCAAAAACATACACACAATATGCTTGATATGTGCAAATACAACATGGCATCACAACATGACTCTACAACTCAAGTATCTTATTCAATAGGCTCTGAGGAGCAAGATATTACAAGCATGAGTCTCATGACCCAACATTCAGAGCACACAAGTCAAGCACAAGCGGAAGCTTAACATGTTTGAGTACAGACATCTGCGAAAGAAAAAGGCTGAGAAGCCTGACTGTCTACCAGATCCTGCCGAGGGCACAAGATCGTAGCTGAAGCAACAAGCTAAACATCGAAGTCCACGTGGAACTACTAGCAAGACTGAAGTCTCTCTGCAAAAACATAAATTAAGCAACGTGAGTACAAATGTACCCAGCAAGACTTACATCAGAACTAACTACATATGCATCATTATCAACAAAGGGGATGGTGGGGTTTAACTGCAGCAAGCCAGCTTTGACTCAGTGGCTAACCTGAACTACGAGTGCAAGTACCTCTTTTGAGGTGGCGCACACGAGTCCACATATTCACCATATCAATACACCACTATGGATCCGCTCCCGTCTCCCTACGAGAACGCCATCCATAGCACTCACACTTATCTTGCGCATTTTAGAGTATCCACTTTCACTTGTCTAAGAACTGTACAGGCAACCCAGAAGTCCTTTACCGCGGACACGGCTATTCGAATAGATCATATTAACCCTGCAGGGGTGTACTTCTTCACACACGCTCTCACCACTTACCGCCCTTTACACGACATGTACTCGGCAACCTTCAAGCGGAAGCCCAGCGAGGGTGTCGGCCACGACCTGACTAACCACACAAGTCTCTCGTCCAGGTTTATCGCCTATTCGGGTTACATCCGCAAGGAGATCCGGCCGGGGTGTCGCTCACGGCCCGAAACGATGTGTGCAGGTTTCCCAAGTCCACCATCCGGGTGCCACTTGGTACACCGAGCCACTGTGCCTAGTCTGTCCCAAGCCCACCTGTACCGGGTGCCACTTGGTAGACTACTAACACTACCTACAAACACCAGAAACTAGTTGCAACTCCTGGACAGAGATCATGTTGATTAATAAGTCGAGAGGGGTCGAGTTAGCGGAACCCAATGTGTGGTAGTAACTGTTCATGGATCACAAACACAGAACTCAGTTCCTGGGGACGGCTGCAATGAGGCAACCCACCATGTACTCCTACATGGCCTCTCACCGCTACCTTTACCAAATCGTGTTCACACACTTAGCTCACAAACAGTAGGACATGTTCACACACCTCCAATTCATCCCCGATGAATCAGACCGAACTCAACTCTAAGCAGTAGCAGGCATGACAAACAAGCATGAATGAGTAGGCACAACAAGGCTCAAACAACTCCTACTCATGCTAGAGGGTTTCATCTATTTACTGTGACAATGACAGGTCATGCAGAGGATAAAG
The DNA here is from genome assembly GCF_018294505.1 of Triticum aestivum. Lineage (NCBI taxonomy): Eukaryota > Viridiplantae > Streptophyta > Magnoliopsida > Poales > Poaceae > Triticum > Triticum aestivum. Next base: position 57,163,334 of record NC_057795.1, read on the forward strand.
GGGTTCAGCTACCGCAGCAGGTAACAGATGAATCGTTGTTGTCCTAATGCAGTAAAAGAGAGCAGGAGTGAGAGAGTGGGATTGTATCGGATTGAACAAGGGGGTTTTGCTTGCCTGGCACTTTTGAAGATGATATAGCTCTTCATCGGTGTCATCGAACTCATCGTTGGAACATCGTCTACTGAGGGGGGAACAAACACCGACAACAAAGAAGAAACACAATCAATGCAATGCAGCAATATGATGCATGAATGTGACATGGCAATATGATGTTGATTGGCCTAATGCATCTAGCAACAAGTTAAATGGGGTTGGTTTGAACACTAGGTTCAAATTCAAACTCCATATGTGAGAGTTTAAATGCCATTTAATTGATTTGACCTGATCAGCAGGTATAAGTTGTTCTAACTTGCATGAAGATGGTACAGATGGATAGATTGGATTTTTCTGATCATTTTTCATATATAAATTATTTAATTTGGAGTCACGGTTGAATTTCTATGAATTTTAGAAGTTTTTACTATTTTCTGGAATTTCCTGGATTATTTTTACTCCAGAAAATGATTAATGACATCAGCACTGTGTCACTGCTGCGTCAGCAGGTCAACTGGGTCGCCCAGAGTCAAACCTGACGGCTGGGACCCACGGGTCAGTGTAACAGGTCAACTGGGTCGCCCAGAGTCAAACCTGACGGCTGGGACCCACGGGTCAGTGTAACAGGTCAAGAACAGAGGCTGACCAGTGGGGCCAGGTCAACGTTGACGTGGCAGGGCCAACTGACAGGCGGGGCCGGCAGGTTTAATTTAAGCTAAACAGGGAATAAATCCCAGGGTTAATTAGGGCATTGGGCCCACTGTCAGTTGCACATGTTTAGTTAGCGGGGTTATTAGCCCCTAATTAAGTGTGCCACATCATCAACAACGGCGGTTAGCCGCCGGCGACCGAATCGTGCGGCGGTGGCGCTCGGGGTCATGCTGTATTCCACGGAATCGAGCGCCGTTTGGACCTATGGCTAGCTGGGGGCAGCGTGCATCCAGTGGAACAAGCGGGAGGCCGCGGGGACGGCGGAGCTCGCCGGAGCGGAGTTCGCGGCAGCGGCTGGAGTTCGGCTCAAGCGAGTCTGTGGCTGCAGTGCTCGGGCGAGCCAACGGAGTGGCTAGGCAGCCTCTTGGAGGCGCCTGGAGCGTATCAGTACCCCTGGAGCGAATAGGAGAAGCTCAGGAGCACGGGCTCGCCGGTCATGGCGGTCGGCGGCCGCGGGTGATCTCGGGGATGGGGCTAGAAGGCGAAAATGATGCGGGGAAGAGAGGGGAAAAGCGGGAGAGCTCACAGGGAGGCCAATGAGTAGCTCAGCATGCTCGGGGACGCTCGGAGGTCGGTGAATCGAGCGTCGGCGGTCGTCGGAGCAGACGAGGAAGATGGCGACATTGACAACGTTGCAGGGCATCCGCAGGCGCGTTCTTTGGCTTGGAGCTTCACGACATCAAGGCGGAGCTAGAGGAAACGACAACGGGGCAAGGGGACGGCGGTGGGCGCGGTGGCAGTGAGCGGCAGCGATGGACGCGCTCGGCGCGGGTGAGAGAGAGCAGAGGAGGGGAGAGGCACGGGAGAGTGAATGAGGGGGTTCCAGGGGGTGCGTGGCATCGTTGGAGACGTCCAGAGCATCGAGGACGCAGGCAAGCAAGGTGGAGGTGGCCGCACGGTGGTGCGCGCGCGTCGGGCACGCGTCCGTCCTCCTGGCAGGGAGGAAGACGACAGGGAGGGGTGGCTTGGTGGGCTGGGCCGCCAGCTGGGCCAGCCAGCTGCAGAGCTGGACCGAACAGGTAAGTTAGCCAGGTAATTCTCTCTCTCTCTTATTTCCTCTTTTCTATTTTTCTGCAACTTTGTGGCTTTACTAAAAATATCTAGGCATTTTCAAAAATCACCAAACTGTGCATGCCCAATGTTTAGAATATATCCAACATGGAACATTTTGGTTTGGGATTATTTGGACATTTAAAATATTTACTAGCATTTAAATGCCCAAATGCAATTAACTAATAATTTAATCCAGTGACCCTCTGTTGTCCTAGAAAAGTGTGCACCATTTTTGTCAGAGGTTCTAGATCAAGGCAAAGATGATGAACATTTTAGAAGGGCATTTCGGGTTCACTGAAAATGATTTTAGTAAACCCTAGTTGGTTTAAGGGGGGTGCTGGGGGTTCTGTCTTCCCCAATTCAACTTAAAAAAAATTAAACATGATGCAACAAGATGCAACACCAGGTAGTACCAGAAGCTAGGGATGTGACACAGGCGTATTCCAGCGTTGTGTTTCTCCTGAAGAAGGCCAACAGATTCTACGTGAGATCCATGAAGGGGATTGTGGTCACCATGCCGGTTCAAAGTCCCTGGTGGCTAAAGCTTTTTGTCATGGGTTCTACTGGTTGACAGCTCATGCTGATGCTGAGGATCTGGTAAAGCGATGTGACGCTTGTCAGAAGTTTTCACACCGAGCTCATGTTCCAGCTCAAGAGCTACGGATGATTCCTATCACTTGGCCATTTTTTACTTGGGGGCTTGATATGGTGGGACCTTTCAAGCGCTCCAAGGATAAGAAGACCCACCTATTGGTGGCGGTTGACAAGTTCACTAAATAGGTTGAAGCAGAGCCCGTAAGCAAGTGTGACGCAGCTACGACGGTTCAATTTATCAAAAAGATCATCTTCCACTTTGGCTTTCCCCACAACATCATCACGGATAATGGCATAAACCTTTCTAAAGGTGAGATGGAGGACTTCTGTCAGCGAGAGCACCTCCGGCTTGATATAGCATCCGTGGCTCACCCCCAGTCTAATGGTCAAGCTAAGAGAGCTAATCAAGAAATTTTGAAGGGTATCAAGCCCCGGCTCATGGTTCCTTTAAAGCGGACGCCGGGTTGTTGGGTGGACGAGTTACGTTCTGTGTTATGGAGCATCAACGCCACCCCCAACAGATCAACGGGTTACACACCTTTCTTTATGGTTTACGGGGCAGAGGCGGTCCTCCCAAGTGATATCCATCATGATTCGCCCCGGGTTGCTAATTATGTTGAAGCGGACAATGAGCAAGCACGCCAGGAGGCGTTGGACCTGTTAGATGAGAAGCGAGACATGGCTTTGGCTCGTTCGATGGTTTATCAGCAAGACTTGCGGCATTATGACAGCCGTCGGGTTAAAACAAGAACCTTTGAAGAAGGCGACTTAGTGCTCCGGCTCATCCATGATCAGACCAATATGCACAAGTTATCCCCACCTTGGGAAGGACCCTTTGTGGTCAGCAAAAATTTGCACAACGGATCATACTACCTCATTGACGTTCGAGACAACTCACCCACTTCTGAGGAGGAGACCCGGCGGCCGTGGAACATAGCTCTCCTTCAGCCTTACTACACTTGAGTCATAGGCTTCTCTTATGTACATATTTTGACAATGTATATATTATGATCAATATAATAAACCGACATCCTTGCTATAAGCAGGGCCTCAGCTGTTTTTCTCAAATATCTTTTGGTTACATGGGGGCTTCAGCTGACAAAGCAGAGTACTACCTGTTAAACCGGCTATCATGCCACATTACAGCTTGGGAGCTTCACACCCAAGGGGCCAAAGAGAGTCTGGATGCTATGCACAGCTCAAACGTAGGCACCCATCTCACAGCCCTAGAGCTTGCTTGTAACTAGTGGCATTGCATCCATGCATCATGTCTAAATTTCTTTAAATTTGAATTGGGGAATTGGAGAGCCTCAGAAATCATTTAAAAAAAATGATGATCAACATTAAAAATTGCTTCAAACGTTTCCAAGGAAATGTTCCTTTTCAGCTTTGAAAAATATTGGCAAGAATAAAATGCAAACCAATATTTTTGGAGTGACTGAAACATTTATTTTGGGGCCTTTGAATTAATTCAATAACTATTTGCATTGGATATATATTTGATATATAAATAATATATGTCCAATAATACTGGAACATTTTATGTGGTTTGGTATATTTTAGTTCCAGCCACATAACTATTTTCAGGATTTTATAAAATGGTTTAGTATTTTACTAAACTAAAACAACACATAACAAAAATACAAAAAAACAGAAATAGGAAAAGCAGAGAGGAGAGAAACCTTACCTGGCGCTCACCTGGTAGCCCAGCCGATCCAGCTCCTGTGCGGCCCAGCCCACCAGGCGTTCCCCCCTGTTGTCTTCCTCCCCTCGCCCCGAAGCAGCTCGGTGGCGAGCGCTGGCGATGCCCCGGCCACCTCCTGCTTGTCGCCTTCCTCTCGTTGCTTTGGACCCCGTCCGCGACGCCACGCAACCCCCCGACCCTTCTCACTCTCCTCGCTCCTTCCCCCCCTCCTCTGTTTCTCGCACGCAGCCACCGAGCGGAGCTCATCGCTGCCGTCCACTGCCACCACGGCCACCGGGCCTCCCTCGCTTCCCCGACTAGCCCACAAGCTCCGCCACTCCGTCCTCGACCCACCTCACCAAGCCTTGCCCCTCCAGAAGCCCCCGAAAGGCCTCACCGGGCTTGTCTTCTACCTCGGACCCGCCGGCCATCACCGTCAAATTCGTCGGCTCCGGACCGTCCCCGACCTCGCCGAGGCCACCGCTGCACCCGCTGTGAGCTCCGCCACCGTTTCCCCCTCTTCCCCTCTTCGTTTGATTGCCGTAGCCGTCGCCCCCTTGATGACCGAGATGCACCGCTGCCTGAGCTCGCCGTCGACGATGCTCCGGTGACCAAATGGTCACCCTGGAGTGTCCAACCTACTCCTCATGATGCGTAGCACCCTTCTAGCCCCTTGCCCCGCTCTTCTACGCACTGAAACGCGATCCCGCGCGCAACCGAACTCCGGCGGCCACCTAAGTCGTCGCCGGCGCCGATTCCGACCACCCCGACCCCAGCTAACTCCACCAAGAGCTTCGGCTCGTCCCCAGCTCCACCTAGATGCCCTCCGCGGCCCTTTTGGTCGTCGGAGTGGCCAAAACCACTCTCGCCGCCACGTCGGGCTCGCCGGCGGCTAAACGCCGGCGCAGCTGACATTGACTTTGACCACGGGTGGGCCCTGGTTGACTCCGATGAGTCGCTGACAGGTGGGGCCCAGCCCTCTTAATTAACCCAGTTTAGTTTAATTAAATTCTAACTAAACTAATTACACTGACACGCGGGACCCACTGTCAGGTTTGACCGGACAGTGACCTGTTGACCTGCTTCGTCATGCCAACGTCATGCTGACGCAGTAATGTTTTCTGGATTTAATTTAATTTTGAAAATTCCAGAAAATAGCTAAAACTTTAATAAATCATAGAAATTCAACCGTAACTCAGAATGAAATAATTTATATATGAAAAATTATCAGAAAAATCCAATCTATCTATCTGTACCATTTTCATGCATGTTAGAACAACTTATGACTACTGTTTAGGACAATTCAATTAAATGGCATTTAAGTAACCACATGTGGAGTCTGAATTTGAGTTTTGGATTCAAACCAACTTCATTTAAATCATAGCTAAGTGCATTAGCCCAAAACACATTCATATTGCCATGTTATAGAATGCATCATATTGTGCATTGCATTGATTGTGTTCTTCCTTGTTGCCGGTAATTGTTCCCTCTCGATAGACGTGTACCGGCGATGTGTTCGATGACACCGATGAAGAACTATATTATCTTCAGAAGTTCCAGGCAAGCAAAACCCCCTTGTTCATTCCGATACAATCCTACTCTCTCGCTCCTGCTCTCTTTTACTGCATTAGGACAACAACGATTCAACTGTTACTTGCTGCGGTAGCTGAACCCCTTTATCCGCTGCATGCCCTGTCATTGCCACAGTAAATAGATGAAACCCACTAGCATGAGTAGGAGTTGTTTGAGCCTTGTTGTGCCTACTCATTCATGTTTGTTTGTCATGCCTGCTACTGCTTAGAGTTGAGTCAGGTCTGATTCATCGGAGATGAATCAGAGGTGTGTGAACATGTCCTACTGTGTGTGAGCTAAGTGGTGAACACGATTTGGTAAAGGTAGCGGTGAGAGGCCATGTAGGAGTACATGGTGGGTTGTCTCATTGAAGCCGTCCTTAGGAACTGAGTTCTATGTTTGTGATCCATGACTCAGCTACTACCATACATTGGGCCCTGAAATATGACCCCGCTCAACTTCTTATTCACCCTTGTCCTCTGTCCAGGAGTTGCAAGTAGTTTCTGGTGCTTGTAGTATGCTGGACGCCGTGGGCAGCGCTGACCGGAGGGGTGGGCTGTGATGCGGTAGGCACGTGGCACGGTGTACCGGGCGCCCGTTTGGTGTCTCAGGAACCCTGTTCACATCGTTTGGGGCTGTGAGCGAAACTCCGGCCGGATCTCCTCATGGATGGAACCCGAATAGGCGATAAACCTGGACTAGAGACTTGAGTGTTTAGGTAGGTCGTGGTCTACACCCACGTCGGCTTTCGCTTGAAGTCTGCCGAGCACATGTCGTGTGCAGACGCTAAGTGGTGGAAACATGTATGAAGAAGTACACCCCTGCAGGGTTAACATCATCTATTTGAATAGCCGTGTCCGCGGAAAAGGACTTCTGGGTTGCTTATATTAGTTCATAGACAAGTGAAAGTGGATACTCTAAAATGTGCAAGATAAGCGTGAGTGCTATGGATGGCGTTCTCGTAGGGAGACGGGAGCGGATCCATAGTGGTGTATTGATATGGTGAATATGTGGACTCGTGTGCGCCACCTCAGAAGAGTTACCTACAGTCGTAGTTTAGGGTAGCCACCGAGTCAAAGCTGGCTTGCTGCAGTTAAACCCCACCATCCCCTTTGTTGATAATGATGCATATGTAGTTAGTTCTGATGTAAGTCTTGCTGGGTACATTTGTACTCACGTTGCTTATTTTATGTTTTTGCAGAGAGACTTCAGTCTCACTAGTAGTTCCGCTTGGACTTCGACATTTAGCTTGTTACCTCAGCTACGATCTTGTGCCCTCGGCAGGATCTGGTAGATAGTCAGGCTTCTCAGCCTTTTTCATTTATAGATGTCTGTACCCAGACATGTTAAGCTTCCGCATGTGCTTGACTTGTATGCTCTGAATGTTGGGTCATGAGACCCCTGTTTGTAATATCTCGCTCCTCGGAGCCTATTGAATAAATACTTGAGTCGTAGAGTCATGTTGTGATGCCATGTTGTATTTGCACATATCGAGCATATTGTGTGTATGTTATTGAAATGCTTGGTACGTGTGGGAGGGATCTGACTATCTAGTTGTTTATCCTTAGTAGCCTCTCTTACCGGGAAATGTCTCCTAGTGTTTCCACTGAGCCATGGTAGCTTGCTACTGCTCCGGAACACTTAGGCTGGCCGGCATGTGTCCTTCTTTGTTCCTGTGTCTGTCCCTTCGGGGAAATGTCACGCGATGAATACCGGAGTCCTGTTAGCCCGCTACAGCCCGGTTCACCGGAGTCCTGCTAGCCCAGTGCTACAGCCTGGATTCACTCGCTGATGACCGACACGTTCGATGCTGGGTCATGGATGCCTGTCCCTGTAAGTTTGTGCCACTTTGGGTTTACGACTAGCCATGTCAGCCCGGGCTCCTTATCATATGGATGCTAGCGACACTATCATATACGTGTGCCAAAAGGCGCAAACGGTCCCGGGCAAAGGTAAGGCGACACCCGTGGGAGAACCGTGCGTGAGGCCGCAAAGTGATATGAGGTGTTACATGCTAGATCGATGTGGCATTGAGTCGGGGTCCTCACAGCGTTGGTATCAGAGCTTGACTGCCTGTAGGATTACCAAGCCAAACTGGTCGAAGTTGAGTCTAGAAATTCTTTAGTTATATAAGGGAATTGATTGTGGGATGGAACGTAAGGCTCTTTTTACTCCTTATACCTCATGGCCTTCTGATCTGAGTCATCATCTTCTCTTCTACGGGGACTAAGAACTAGGCTATCTCCTCTTTCTATCAGGATCATGTGTTACTAATCCGTAGGCTTATAGAATTGTTGGACTTAAGCCTCTGTTCAGTTCCTACTACTTCTGTATGTTACTGTTGATCTCGGAACCTTGCTATTGTGATGTTGAGTGGTTATGCCACCATTTTTCAGGATGTCTCAAATCATTTTGAGCGTTTACAGCCGTTATGCTGTCCGAGTCATCCCAGGTTTCTAAAAAGTCTCATGCATTTGCAAATCCTTTCTTTCCGTTCCCGATGTCCCTTATGGTCAGAATAAGCACACTAACCGGTGTGTTGAGGTAATTTATTGCCTCGACATATATGTTGGAGTTAATAATTGTGACCCTAAGTGCTTAGGGGATCATCTAGTAATCTAGCCATGATTTGTGTCCAAGTGTGATAATTCTGGCCTTTACTCTCGAAAGCATCCCATGATGCCATTTAGTTAGTAGGTATTCTATTCCTGGGTTCTTGAACCCGAGATTCACCCCATTTAGCTCATGTTGATAGTGTTGCTAGTTCCTTTAGGATATTAGTAACCTTTGCGATAGTCCTCGAGGTCCGTGGTATATCGTTCTTCCAAATACCATGAAGCATTCTTGGCAGGAGTTCTTTTGAACCAAAAGATCACAACTAGAGTGCTTTTGATGAGTTCTCCATTCTATATCGTGACTCTGCCAGTCCTACCTCTCTGCATGGGTTATCTGGAAGAAATGTTGATCTCGCTCGACATACTAACCTATGCATCCACAACTCAGAAAATTATATGTTCCTTTGAGTTGTCCCTCTTTAGTTGTCTACTGACCTTCGTCTATCAATTGATAGTCAAGAGTATGCATGCATTCGTTTATCGATGACTATTACCCTTGTGGTCCGTCAAGCCATTCTGTCCTGAATGACTTGGAGAAACAAACTCCAGTACCTCATCCATATCTAGGATTGGGTCAGAGTAGTTGTATTCCGCAGATCAAATGCCAATCCAGCTTTTGGTTCTGTTCTACCTTGGAGTATTACCCCCTTTATGTCAGAATTGTCATGAGAACTGCACCAACTCTCATGAATTTTGACGTAGTGATACTTCTCACCATCATTAATCATTCCTCGGTCCTCGTGTTGATGCAACCGGAATACCGACAAATGAATTGTGATGTGTGAAATCAATACTCCCAGCAACCTCGTTGCTTGGTAGTTAAAGGATAATAATTTCATTCTTAGCGTGTTGGTTTTTGAATCATCCTTCTAAGACTGATCGTGCTACCTAGTCCTTATTTCGGTGCACCCTTCGATTGATGAGTTAGGATCTTGTCAAGTCCTCACTCATTTGATCATATCGTCTTGCCCTCAAAAGCGAGATTGTTCTCGAGCTTAGTAACATACCGGTGGTTCATGATTTTCTGAATGTCTTCTCGGAAGTATCACCAGGTCGTCACCTGACCGTTATGTTGAGCTCGTGATCAAGTTGGTTTCTTATGAACCACCTTCTATCCAAGAATCAGTGTTAGATATCCCTGAGCTAGTTGGTTAAGCTAGACAACAACTTGGAGAGTTGGAAGATAAAAGCTTGCCTGACTTAGTTCGTTCCAAAGGGATATTCTTGTGTAGTGTGTGTTGAAGAAAGATGATATCTTCATCGATTGGTCCCTGTGATCAGTTGCTGGACCTATTGTCTTATCAATCCTTTGATTTGAGTGTGGGCTATCGTCAAATCAAATCAGTACCAACGATGCTCGTAATGTTGTCTTACTCGTGGTTGATCCCTCGAGCATACACCATTATATCTTTGGGTCTGACCAATGCTATCACTTGTTCACATAATTATGGAATTCCATTTACATGGAAATCTCGATGAGTTGTTGTTGAGTCCATCAGCAGCATTTTGTCTCTCCCATGAGTCATGTTGAACATCAACCTAGTGTTGGAAACTTGTGTAAGCATTTCTTCGTGTTTCATTCATGAAGCATATGTTTGGATGAAGGTAGTGACTTCCTTTAATTCATGTGCATCTGATGCAAGTTGCCGCCGTGGATTCGAGAAAGTCAATGTTGCTTTCTTTGGAATGATTCCAAATCAGTCATGCACACGTGCGAAGAATTCTGTGGTTTGAAGACTTGCAACCTTCAATCTATATGTATCCCTAGCACACCAAGCCACTGATTGATTTGTTCAAGGAGAAGGAGTTCCTTCATAAGAGCTAATCCGGACTTATGTAAGGACTTCGATACCCTCGTTGATGGTTCCCAACTTGAACTCGGTAGTGTTTTATTGTAAGACTACCACGTGGTCATGCTTGTCTAGGACATCGTGTTCACACGTGTGTAGCAGAACCAGCTCATGTTTTGGAGCTTACTATCGTAGTTCATTCCCCGAGAATCTCGCAACGTCATCTCGTCGATTTGTGTTGCAAACTTTCGTTTTCTTCCTAGACTCGATGAGTCTGGAATATTCTGACACCAACCAGATCTGAATCTCAGGCAGATATGATGGTTTGGAACATTTTCCAAGAACTATAATATCGGTCCCTCGGAAACCAGTAAAGTGGATGTCGTGGCCAACACACCCCGCCGGGAGACCTAATATTGTAGTATCTTGGTTGGAGAAGCTGGCCACCTCCCCATAGGGATTTTGTAGGATTTACCCCCTAGTTGTCCCTATGGATTTCTGTATTCCGAAGTCCGACCTTTTTACTTGATGTTCTAGATATCAAACCATATCTATGAATGGGTTACACTAGCACATCAAGGAGAACATTAGAAGCGGAGTGCTAAATGTCTCTCGGTCGATCATCCAGATTTTATTTCCTTGGCCCCGCCAAGGGTGAAATCTGAGAAGGTGTTATCTTCCTTTGCATCTGCATCCTCCATCACCATTCATCATGGTAGTACGTTGTGTTGCCAGGATCCTTGACACGGTTGTTGGTAAAACCTGATGAATATGGAAATGCTCAAGTTCTTGAGAGCACGCACAAGCGCTAGGTGTTATCATCGACACTAATTGGGATGCTCTCAGTTTCCTCGGCAATGATATGACCTTTCAAACAGTGAATTCACTCTCTATTGTTGGGTTCTTCCCCAGTTACCAGAATCATTCCCAGCATTTGCATTTTGCTCCCAGCTTGCACCGCCAATGTGCCATTCTACCATGGGTCCCTTCCATTTCTGGTGGTAAGCAAATTCATCCATTACGTTGTCTTCAACAAGGTAATCCACATCATCCATTCTAGTCCAGGTGTACCATTCCTTTGCACTCCGCCAAACGATCGTTGTGAATTGCCTTAGGCTGGTTTAAAAAAAAGTTTCAATGATCTCTGAATCAAAGGTAATTCTTTTTGCCACTTAAGGGGAGATATCTACGAGTCACGGTTCCGAAGGTATCTCGTTGTGATATCATGGCAACTCAACTCCTCGCTACGTGACAATCATTTACCACCTTTTTAAGTGTGGAATTGTTGTCTACCTAGTGAACCCTCGTCGTCTGTTCCACTCCATCTCTCTAGAGGTGTGCTTCGTCTCTCAGCTCGAGAGATGTTGCTATGCCTCAATCCGAGAGTTAATCCTGAGTTGTTCGACCTTCGTGAAGATTGATCCTTCTAGAGTTCCCTTCTCCTCTCATTGTCATGTTGGTTGAAGTTCTCGGAGCAAGACATCAAGATAAAGATGGTGTTTGAATCAACGTTCATTTGAAGTGCAACCTAGATTGTGAAGATTGTGCTAGTTTGCGTTCCCCCTTCACCTTACCCTACGCTTGAATCTCGAGACGAGATTTTTGTTTAGTGGGGGTGAGTTGTCACAGCCCTAGAGCTTGCTTGTAACTAGTGGCATTGCATCCATGCATCATGTCTAAATTTCTTTAAATTTGAATTGGGGAATTGGAGAGCCTCAGAAATCATTTAAAAAAATGATGATCAACATTAAAAATTGCTTCAAACGTTTCCAAGGAAATGTTCCTTTTCAGCTTTGAAAAATATTGGCAAGAATAAAAAAAACCAATATTTTTGGAGTGACTGAAACATTTATTTTGGGGCCTTTGAATTAATTCAATAACTATTTGCATTGGATATATATTTGATATATAAATAATATATGTCCAATAATACTGGAACATTTTATGTGGTTTGGTATATTTTAGTTCTAGCCACATAACTATTTTCAGGATTTTATAAAATGGTTTAGTATTTTACTAAACTAACACAACACAGAACAAAAATACAAAAAAACAGAAATAGGAAAAGCAGAGAGGAGAGAAACCTTACCTGGCGCTCACCTGGTAGCCCAGCCGGCCCAGCTCCTGTGCGGCCCAGCCCACCAGGCGTCCCCCCCCCCCTGTCGTCTTCTCCCCTCGCCCCGAAGCAGCTCGGTGGCGAGCGCTGGCGATGCCCCGGCCACCTCCTGCTTGCCACCTTCCTCTCGTCGCCTTGGACCCCGTCCGCGACGCCACGCAACCCCCCGACCCTTCTCACTCTCCTCGCTCCTTCCCCCCCCCCCCTCCTCTGTTTCTCGCACGCAGCCACCGAGCGGAGCTCGTCGCCGCCGTCCACTGCCACCACGGCCACCGGGCCTCCCTCGCTTCCCCGACTAGCCCACAAGCTCCGCCACTCCGTCCTCGACCCACCTCACCAAGCCTTGCCCCTCCAGAAGCCCCCGAACGGCCTCACCGGGCTCGTCTTCTACCTCGGACCCGCCGGCCATCACCGTCAAATTCGTCGGCTCCGGACCGTCCCCGACCTCGCCGAGGCCACTGCTGCACCCGCTGTGAGCTCCGCCACCGTTTCCCCCTCTTCCCCTCTTCGTTTGATTGCCGTAGCCATCGCCCCCTTGATGACCGAGATCCACCGCCGCCTGAGCTCGCCGTCGACGATGCTCCGATGACCAAATGGTCACCCTGGAGTGTCCAACCTACTCCTCGCGATGCGTAGCACCCTTCTAGCCCCTTGCCCTGCTCTTCTACACACTGAAACACGATCCCGCGCGCAACAGAACTCCGGCGGCCACCTAAGTCGTCGCCGGCGCCGATTCCGGCCACCCCGACCCCAGCTAACTCCACCAAGAGCTTCGGCTCATCCCCAGCTCCACCTAGATGCCCTCCGCAGCCCTTTTGGTCGTCGGAGTGGCCAAAACCACTCTCGTCGCCGCGTCGGGCTCGCCGGCGGCTAAACACCGGCGCAGCTGACGTTGACTTTGACCACGGGTGGGCCCTGGTTGACTCCGATGAGTCACTGACAGGTGGGGCCCAGCCCTGTTAATTAACCCAGTTTAGTTTAATTAAATTCTAACTAAACTAATTACACTGACACGCGGGACCCACTGTCAGGTTTGACCGGACAGTGACCTGTTGACCTGCTGACGTCATGCCAACGTCATGCTGACGCAGTAATGTTTTCTGGATTTAATTTAATTTTGAAAATTCCAGAAAATAGCTAAAACTTTAATAAATCATAGAAATTCAACCGTAACTCAGAATGAAATAATTTATATATGAAAAATTATCAGAAAAATCCAATCTATCCATCTGTACCATTTTCATGCATGTTAGAACAACTTATGACTACTGTTTAGGACAATTCAATTAAATGGCATTTAAGTAACCACATGTGGAGTCTAAATTTGAGTTTTGGATTCAAACCAACTTCATTTAAATCATAGCTAAGTGCATTAGCCCAAAACACATTCATATTGCCATGTTATAGCATGCATCATATTGTGCATTGCATTGATTGTGTTGTTCCTTGTTGCCGGTAATTGTCCCCTCTCGATAGACGTGTACCGGCGATGTGTTCGATGACACCGATGAAGAACTATATTATCTTCAGAAATGCCAGGCAAGCAAAACCCCCTTGTTCATTCCGATACAATCCTACTCTCTCGCTCCTGCTCTCTTTTACTGCATTAGGACAACAACGATTCAACTGTTACTTGCTGCGGTAGCTGAACCCCTTTATCCTCTGCATGACCTTTCATTGCCACAGTAAATAGATGAAACCCACTAGCATGAGTAGGAGTTGTTTGAGCCTTGTTGTGCCTACTCATTCATGTTTGTTTGTCATGCCTGCTACTGCTTAGAGTTGAGTCAGGTATGATTCATCGGGGATGAATCAAAGGTGTGTGAACATGTCCTACTCTGTGTGAGCTAAGTGGTGAACACGATTTGGTAAAGGTAGCGGTGAGAGGCCATGTAGGAGTACATGGTGGGTTGTCTCATTGAAGTCGTCCTTAGGAAGTGAGTTCTGTGTTTGTGATCCATGACTCAGCTACTACCATACATTGGGCCCGGAAATATGACCCCGCTCGACTTCTTATTCACCCTTGTCCTCTGTCCAGGAGTTGCAAGTAGTTTCTGGTGTTTGTAGTATGCTGGAGGCCATGGGCAGCGCTGACCGGAGGGGTGGGCTGTGATGCGGTAGGCACGTGGCACGGTGTACCGGGCGCCCGTTTGGTGTCTCGGGAACCCTGTTCACATCGTTTGGGGCTGTGAGCGAAACTCTGGCCGGATCTCCTCATGGATGGAACCCGAATAGGCGATAAACCTGGACTAGAGACTTGAGTGTTTAGGTAGGTCGTGGTCTACACCCACGTCGGCTTTCGCTTGAAGTCTTCCGAGCACATGTCGTGTGCAGATGCTAAGTGGTGGAAACATGTATGAAGAAGTACACCCCTGCAGGGTTAACATCATCTATTCGAATAGCCGTGTCCGCGGAAAAGGACTTCTGGGTTGCTTATATCAGTTCATAGACAAGTGAAAGTGGATACTCTAAAATGTGCAAGATAAGCGTCAGTGCTATGGATGGCGTTCTCGTAGGGAGACGGGAGCGGATCCATAGTGGTGTATTGATATGGTGAATATGTGGACTCGTGTGCGCCACCTCAAAAGAGTTACCTGCAGTCGTAGTTTAGGGTAGCCACCGAGTCAAAGCTGGCTTGCTGCAGTTAAACCCCACCATCCCCTTTGTTGATAATGATGCATATGTAGTTAGTTCTGATGTAAGTCTTGCTGGGTACATTTGTACTCACGTTGCTTATTTTATGTTTTTGCAGAGAGACTTCAGTCTCACTAGTAGTTCCTCTTGGACTTCGATGTTTAGCTTGTTACCTCAGCTACGATCTTGTGCCCTCGGCAGGATCTGGTAGATAGTCAGGCTTCTCAGCCTTTTTCATTTATAGATGTCTGTACCCAGACATGTTAAGCTTCCGCATGTGCTTGACTTGTATGCTCTGAATGTTGGGTCATGAGACCCCTGTTTGTAATATCTCGCTCCTCGGAGCCTATTGAATAAATACTTGAGTCGTAGAGTCATGTTGTGATGCCATGTTGTATTTGCACATATCGAGCATATTGTGTGTATGTTATTGAAATGCTTGGTACGTGTGGGATCTGACTATCTAGTTGTTTATCCTTAGTAGCCTCTCTTACCGGGAAATGTCTCCTAGTGTTTCCACTGAGCCATGGTAGCTTGCTACTGCTCCGGAACACTTAGGCTGGCCGGCATGTGTCCTTCTTCGTTCCTGTGTCTGTCCCTTCGGGGAAATGTCACGCGATGAATACCGGAGTCCTGTTAGCCCGCTACAGCCCGGTTCACCGGAGTCCTGCTAGCCCAGTGCTACAGCCTGGATTCACTCGCTGATGACCGACACGTTCGATGTTGGGTCATGGATGCCTGTCCCTGTAAGTTTGTGCCACTTTGGGTTTATGACTAGCCATGTCAGCCCGGGCTCCTTATCATATGGATGCTAGCGACACTATCATATACGTGTGCCAAAAGGCGCAAACGGTCCCGGGCAAAGGTAAGGCGACACCGTGGGAGAACCGTGCGTGAGGCCGCAAAGTGATATGAGGTGTTACGTGCTAGATCGATGTGGCATTGAGTCGGGGTCCTGACAACCCATTGCGCACAACTCACAAAGTTACTTGGGGGCTCTTTGTGCACTGCAACAAAGAATTTGAAAGGACCCTTGTAATATGCTATCAAGCACGACTTGGAAGCCTGGTATATTCACCTAAAACCCCGGGTTAACCTGCCTTCATCAAGTAATCCACTCCTATCCAGGTAATCCTGGCACGACCCGCCGAACGTTTGACAAGTCAATCTTATATAGACCCTGAACTTGTCAAATTTAAAACGACGATTGGTTAGTTGGAGATCCATCTTAAAAGGCTTTGCTAAATGGTTTAACTCAGCGGCCCTGCAGCCCATGAAAAGCCTCGAATTTGGGCCTGGCAGACCTCGAAAAGCCTCGACTACATGGTTTTTACTTTGCCTTTTGAAAAGTTTTTCCCCCTCTGTTAAAGTTTATGTTAAACCGGTGTCAGTTGACCTGGTATGGCTTTTTCAGTTGTCGTAATAACCCGATGTTTGTTAACCCGGCTTGACTTTCAACTACAAGTTGTCTGGCCATATTCATTATCAAACCGGTGTTACAAAACCCGGTCTGGCTTTGACTACATGTCGCCAGTTTGATCATCTGGTGTTCATCGTAACCCGACATGATTTATTACACACCAGCACTGCATGGTGGGAGTTATCAATACTCAAGATTTGGGTTTTCACCCGTACTACAATCAAAGTTGGTAAACCAACTAAGTGATTTAATATCACAGACATCAGGAACAGATGAAATTATCAAAGTACTCAAGCACAGCAAATACCATGGCGGATCAACAAAGTCATGCATCAGTGCCACAGATCAAAGTATTTTAACTAGCCTATTACAAGGCGCTTTGAGGCCCAAAATAATGATTGTTTTTACACAGAACAAAGTCTGTGACAATAACCAGATTGCCGGATCAAGATTCATCGCCAAGTTGACGTGATGTTGATGGATCCTGAGGCACCGGTTTAACCTCCTCCTCCCCACCCAGTGGCTGGAAGTCAATGGTGGTCCAGTCAATCCGGGTTAAAGCTTGAAAGATAGCCTCTTCACTTATAAGATTCGATGGTTCGACGTCAGGGGCATAAGTGTTCTTACGAATTGGAGGAATAAGATTCTGCACTTCCTTCACAGCAGTGTCAACTCGATGGTTGTTGGCATCGTGGAAGGACCGACGAGAAGTCAAGTTCACCTCTTCAGCCAATTGACTTGCTACTGGACGCATCTCCTTGGTCAGGGCTTTGAGGGCTTCATTATCAAATGTTGTTCCGTTTTCTTGTTCATCCGGATAGCCCTTGGCGATATCAACTGGATCCAGGTCAGCTATCCATGATTTGGCACGAGTCAGTGCTAACAAAGCACCAACCCTGGCAGC
Organism: Triticum aestivum; assembly: GCF_018294505.1. Lineage (NCBI taxonomy): Eukaryota > Viridiplantae > Streptophyta > Magnoliopsida > Poales > Poaceae > Triticum > Triticum aestivum. Next base: position 57,180,520 of record NC_057795.1, read on the forward strand.
AGATTCCTTCAACTCCTCTATCTGAGCAGGAGTCATAGAGATCCTGGCCAAAGTATCCTTGATCAAGGTTGGTGCCGGTTTGTTGTACGAAGCTGCACAGATGACTCGTTGTGCACCAGTATACAGTTGTTCATTGTATGCTGCCTTCAACTTCATCCGCATATCTGTGCCTAGATGAGCAATGTAATTACCTGCAACGGTTTAAGAACTTAATGTTAAACCGGTGGAGTTGAAGATACTTCAGAACATTCTATTATAAAGTACTTACCAAAAATCGCAGCTATCATGGCGTTCACTTGATGTTTCAGCCCAGTCAGCTCTTCTTCCACCGGTTTAAGAGCTACTTCAGCGTCTCTAGCCCGCTTCAACAAAGCAGCCTTTTCGGTTTCCCAGTTGGTGCGTTCAGTTTTGAAGCCATCCTTCAATTGTTCCATGGGTGTAAAAGCTCCCTTTAGCTCCTCTTTGGCTTTAGAGGTCTCTTCTTGTTGGGACTTGATGTTTTCTTGAAGATCGGCGATTTGAGACTCTTTGGTATTTATATCGGACTGCAAAAATCAGAAGAGGAAGCTGTTCAAATTTCTCTCAAAGTCCCAAGCACATAACAAGTTATACACTTGGCACTTGGGGGCTAATGTGGATTGCTTCTTAGAACGGAGATCTTAAAGTCCTAAGGCCCAAAACAAGGTATTAAGCTTGGCACTTGGGGGCTAATGCACAATTGATCAGTCAAATAAAAGGTGAAGGCATTTAATAAGGATAGAAAGTCCCAGTTCATCTTATTGAGGGAAACCGGCCCTTGGGGGCTACTCAGTTGAAGTGTTCTTGATCTTTAAAGTCCCGGTTTATCTTCAAGAGATAAACCGGCCCTTGGGGGCTACAATGGAGGTGATATACATAACAAGGCAAATTTAAAGTGTTTTGAATATTACCTCATAGCGTTCCTTCATTAAGTTCACCAATCCGGCCTCATAATCCCGGCTTGTGTATAGGCGGTTTAAGAATCCGGAATGGAGCTCGTCGGCACTAAGGTTAATGAAGCTGGATAAATCTGCCTTCCCTTTCCCCTTGCCCATAGCAGCAAATTCTTCCTTGGCATTATGCTTTGACAAGGCAACTGGGTTGCCAGGGATAGTGTAACCATGACCAGTGATAACAGCATCATCATCGCCACCTTTTGATGGGGTTGGCGGATTGACAGTATCCCTGGCCGGGCTTGGCACATCGTCTTTGCCCTTGGCTGGGCTTCGACGATCAGCATGCGTACTGGTTGGGTTGACTTTTGGCGGATCAGCATAAGTATCCTGACTTTGGGGTACAGGATCGTCAACGGCGATGTCAGCATCTCTATTAGTGCCTTCTGAAGTTCTGTTCGGTTCAACATCTTCAGTAGGGATAGTAGTTTTTTCTTTCTTGCTCTGACGTCCTTTGGCGCTGTAGTATTAAAACAAGAGGTCAGTCGGTAAACCGGCGCAAGAAGACAAAGTTAAAGACAGTGTACTTACCCAGGGATGGTCTTGAGAGGAGGCATTCGAGTGGTTGATGAACCGCCAGATGAAGAATTGGAAGACACGTGGTGATTCGGATCAGCCGGATTAAGTTGGTATCGGAAGCAACCCTTCAAGGGATAATTTTTTTTGGGAGAACGAGAAACCTCTGGACGACGTTTCTGGGTTGGTGTATCCGATAAACCGGAAGAAGTGACTTGCTGGACACTGTGCTGAGTTGTGCGACGACCTTCAGTTTGCTGTGTCTTCAAAGAAAATTGGGGATCCAAATGAGCAAGAGGGTGAGAGTATTTTACTTTCCGAACGGCGCGGCGAAATATTTGAACCGGCACAAGGTCTGAATCGGAGGAAAGAGAGATTACCTCTACATGGTCCGCACGACTGGCCTCCGCATCATCCTGGGAATAGTCATTGTCAATAAGGTGTATGAAAAATGAACCAAGGGAGTCAAGTGCTACCTTTGGATCCGACTCATCAACATATTTAGGTAGATCAGAAGACTCGGCGGTTTTCTTCTTGGCTGCTTTCTTTATGACTTTGCTTTTTGCACGAGGAGCCCTCACCGGTTTGTCTGAAGTTTTCCTCTTCCAGAAAGAATCTTTGGCCTATAAAATCAAACAAAGGGTCATCAGAACAATGTTAAAGCGGAGACGGATCGACAAAGGTAGAAAAGATAAACTTCTTACTACCGGCGGTTTATTGAAGGTATAAAAAGGAGCCAATCCGGTCTTGCTGCATTGAGCGATCGGTTCATCTAGCATCTTCTTCACAGACTCAGTAACTTCCTCTTCAGTCAGTTCCATCTCATGATACTGTTGAGGGTCTTTGATGTTTCCGGTATACTCATGCATCAAACTAGAGCGGCAGCTTAAGGGAAGAATACCCCATGAAACCCATCATTGAACAAGGTCAATGTCGGTTAAGCCATTTGCTAGAAAGGCCCGGAGCTTCGCAAGTTGAGGTGCATAAGCTTGTCATTCTTTGGCTGTGAGCCATGGTGGCAGTGGATGGCCATTGCTAAGCCGGTGAGCACAATAACCCGGCAGATGGTTCTCATCAGCAGGTGCGGTGTTCTGACAGTAAAACCATGTTTGGTTCCAGTCTTTTGGATGGTTGTGGTGTTTGGCATGAGGGAAATAAACTTCTTTCCTCTTCTGAATTGATACACCGGCAAGTTCAGTATTGGGGCCGTCAGAGAATTCGGTTCGTCGGTTTAAGTGGAAGAAGTCTCTAAAGAGCTCAACAGTTGGTTCTTCTTGAAGATAAACTTCCCAGAACACTGGAAAGTTGCATATATTGGACACAGAATTTGGTCCAATGTCTTGAGGATGGAGTTGAAAACTAACAAGCACATCCCGGAAAAACTTTGAACCTGGGGGCTAAAACCCCGGTCTAGATGCTGCATGAGCACAATCACTTCCCTGTCTTGAGGTACTGGAGGGCACTCAGGGCCAGGAACTCACCAATGGAGGACATCTTTCTTGGCCAAAGCGCCAGTCAAAACATATCCATTGAGTTGCATTTTGGTGATCCGGGAAGGAACCCAGTTGCACGCGGTGAATTGCTTGGTCATGTTGGAAGGTAAACTGAAAAAGCACGAAGGCCGGTTTACGATTCAAGGTTGATGTATACAAACCAGAGTTAAACCGGGTAATTATACATGTTAAACCGGCTATTGCTAACTCAAGTCAGGATGGCGGTTTAATTGAGGGCTAATGGTGCCAGCCGGTTTACATGTTAAACCGCCTATGGGGGAAGCAGCAGAGCTGAAATTTGCTAAGTGTTGCACAAACAAGTTTCACAAAATGATGATATAATTTTGGATCTACCATGGTTTAGTAAAGAAATTTTTCTGAGTCCTACAATGGCGTCAAGCAAAACAGAGAAGGTCTAAAGAGGATTTATCCAGGAACAACAAGATGTTGTACAACGGTAGACTAAAGCTATGGATCTACCGCAGAAAGAAACTATCAGGTCTAGCTAAGGTACAGTAAGAGGCCAAGAGGAAAAGTGGAAAAGCACTAATGAACATCCACGAACACAGATGAACTCGAAGCCCTAACGGATCTAGGAATAAGGAAGGGAGTACTTACCAGGGACACGCAACGGTGGAGGAGTATCTCAGATCTCTGGTACAAACAGGGTGATGCAGTGGCCTAGTCGATGCAGAGTCGAAGGTCGACGGCGGCGGCGGTGCTTGAGCTCTTCGGGTTGTGAGGAGGAAGACGAGGCGAAGAGGCAAGGGGAGAAAATGGAAAGGCCCCCTAGCCTTATTTATAAAGAGAAGGGGATAAGTGGCAGGCGCGAGAATCGAGGAGCCTGAAGCGGCAAAAGAGGGCGCAGCTGTCGCCTCGATCTTCGGGATATAATTAATGAAGGGAATCTTTTTAATCTTTTTATACATAGATGACGTCATGACAATCCACTGTTATGTCCGGAGGATGACGTCACGGCGGTTTACCAAAATTTACAGGAGAAGACATCATGGCGGTTTACGACAAATATAAGAAGATGTTCATGGAGTTTTTCTAAGTGTTGAAGATTGACATGAACTAGTTCAAATCAATCTGGGGCCTAATGTTGGGGATATAACTACTGAGTATAAACCGCCCAGGAGGGGCCGGTTCACCCTCAACTATATTGAAGCCCATGAAGACCCAGAAGATGGCGCTTTACTGATGAAGCTTAGAGGCCCAGAGCCCAAAGGTGGATTAGGGCCCATACATGTAAACCGCCATAATTGTATAGTAAGTTAGGAAAGGGGAGACCGAGCCGGACACTTCTATAAGCCGGCCTCGGGACTCTGTAAACTGGCCAGGCGTCAACCTATGTATATAAAGGGACGACCCGGCGGTGGTTCAGGAACAGGAAACAACAACTCGAAGCCTGGCATAGCGTGTTTGCTCCCTGATAATCGAGACCCCAATAATTCCATCACAGCTAGACGTAGGCTTTTACCTTCATTGCAAGGGGCCGAACTAGTATAAAACTCTCGTGTCCTTTGTCCAGTTTAACCCCTTTAAGGTAACCAGTCGCGATGGCTCCACGACTAAGTCCTTTGCCGAGGACATCTGACGTGATATTTCCACGAGACCCCCTGTTATTCTGCGGCGATGGCAGCACAGCCAAACCAGTGAACCCTCATACTCCTCTCCGCGTGGGCATCCACTACCGCGTCTTCCCCGGCTCCGCGTCGTCCCCTTCCTAGGCCTCGCCGTCGTCCACCATCGTGGTGCTCTCGGCGCGGCATGGTCAATGTGGTCAATGATCGAATTCCATCGGAAGAATACTGTATGTGGAGAGGTTGACAGCTGGGTCCACGACAGCCGCAAGGAAGTGCCTCCTTGTTACGCGGAAAATAATTATTCCTCCACCTGATAGAAGGGACCCACCGGACAAGCCACCTGTATTTCGTGAAAAAATGTTTGCCCCTGACTGCTGGGACCCACCCGACGGGCCACCGTATTTCGGAAAAAAAACGTCCCCCCTGCTGTCAGCTCAGACCCACCGGAAGTGCCTCCATATTATGCACAAAAAAATGAATAACCCCTTTGCTAGCTGGGACCCGCCTTGGTGGGAGGCTGACTTGTGGGCCTACTAAGTTGAAGGGGACGGAGGGTTTTGTCAACTTAGTCAATATAAACGATTCTACCTCCAGTGACCGTACGATGTCCATCCAACGGCCGTAGTGCTTCTTCAACCTGTGGTCTTCTTGCTCTAGTCGTCCAAAGCAGCACCAGTCGTGCCGCATGCTCCTGCCTCCCGTGGCCGGATGTGCTGTCGCAGAGGCCTCACTGCCCCCTACTATTCCCACCGCTGGATAGGCCCTGCGGCGACGGCAGCCTCACATCGCAGCCGAACTAGTGAACCCTCGTACTCCTCTTAGCGCGGGCTTCCACTACTGTGTCTTCCCCGGCTCCCTGTTGTCCCCTTCCTAGGCCTCGCCGTCGTCCATCGCCCTGGTTCTCTCGGCACGGCATGGTCAACATGGTCAAGGAATGACTTCCATCGGACGTGGATTGTACGTGGAGAGGCTGACAGCTGGGTCCACGGCCGTAGCAAGGAAGTGCCTCCTTATTACGTGGAAAATAATTATTCCTGCACCTGACAGCGGGGACCCACCAGACGGGCCACCGTATTTTGCAAAAAAAAACGTTCCCCCCTAACTACCGGGACCCACGAGCTACATCTTCGCACGCAAGGAAGTGCGTTCGGGCAAAAAAAAACGATTCGCCCCCTGACTGTTGGGACCCACCAGCTACATCTTCGCACGCAAGGAAGTTCCTAACAGCCGGGACCCACCTGGTCGAAGCGTACGTAGTGTTGTCATTCTGGTCGTGAACGTGTACATACATATATACTGGTCGATGTAGAGGCGCGCACGTGTCGTAGTAGAGGCGCACATGTAGCATGTACACGTACGTACAGCGGCTAGGGTGCAAGAAAGAAAATACGTCCACGTATGTGTACATACGGGCGGGGTCTCGAACACCTACTCGCGCATATATACGTCCGGCCAGGGCTCGTGTACATTGGCTGGGTCGGAACGGAGAAACAACGTCGTCGTCGTGTTCATGGGGAGCCAACCAGCTGGGTCGGAACGGAATGCGTGGTTGTGTTCATCGGGAGGGCTTGGACGGAACATGCAATGGAAATGAGGCTTGGCATACCGCAGAATGGAGGAAAGGGCCTTGCGTTCGACCGGCCACGTTCGAAACGGGATCCTGTTCATCGGGAGGGGTCTGGCGTACCGCAAAACGGAGGAAACGGACCCCCTACGGTCGAAACGGGGGTCCTGTTGATCGGGAGGGGTGTGGCGTACCGCAAAACGGATGAAACGGACCTCCTACGGTCGAAACGGGGGTCCTGTTGATCTGGAGGGGTGTGGCGTACCGCAAAACGGACGAAATGGACCTCCTACGGTCGAAACGGGGGTCCTGTTGATCACGAGGGGTGTGGCGTACCGCAAAACGGGACTCCACGGGATATTGTTCATCTCCACCGTCGACCTCCTCCAGCCTCCACGGGCTACTGTTCATCCACCATCGACCTCCTCCAGCCTCCACCTGCGATTGTTCATCCACGGGCTCCTGTTCATCCAGCCTCCACCGCGCACTACTCCACAGGCTACTGTTCAACCACCCCTCCACAGGCACCCATCCACCATTTACTGTTCATCCAGCCCTCCACGGGGTCATCCTGTTCATCCAGCCCTCCACGGGGTCCTGTTCATCCAGCCATACCGGCTAGATCGATCGGGGTCTTGTTCATCCAGAGGCAACGCCACAGGTCCTGTTCATCCACTTCGATGGCTCACTGTTCATGCAAACCCCCCGCAACGCTCACTGTTCATCCAGAGAGGCAGCATCGATCGACTTCAGTTAGCAGTAGTAGCAAAGGTATCGATCGCTCGGGTTCAGTAACGCGTACCCTGCAGTGCAATCACTCGGGTTCAGTTAGAGCCCAACACCTCGCTGGGGTTCAGTTAGAGCCAACGCCTCGCACACACGCGCGTACGTGTACGAGAGAAACGGGCATCGCTCGGCCCCCGACCACCCACCGTAACCAGGAACTCTCCGAAATTTTCCTCGCCCTCGCTTCTACCACGGTTTTTCCGTCATGGACGGCCCAAAGAATGTCATGCAGCTGCGTCTCCGGCCCGTCCAGGACGAAATGCCCATTTTCTGTCATGATTTTTTGTCATATAAGTAGGAGCCCACCACATCTATGATGATACTGGGTTTTGTCACAATTATTGTCATAGAAGTGTCATATGTATGACAAAAAAAATTCGTTCGGCCCAAAATGTCACGGATGTGTGTTTTTTTTGTAGTGGGGACACCCCTCTCAACCGGGCCTTGAACGAACTTAAGGGACTCCCTTTGGATCAGCGGCCACAATATGGTCGTGTGCACGGCGCTGGAGACGGCGCCACATGGAAGGTGTTTTACAACGAGGGCCCGGAAGCCAAGAAGCAGAAAAAGAAGTTTAGTCAGGCGGACATCGACGAGAAGGTGAAGCTTGCGGTCGAGAAAAAAGCAGCTGAGGACGCGGAAAAAACAGCCGAGGAGAAAAATGAGTTGCTACAGCAGGCAGTCAATGCAGCTGTAACTGCCTGTAGAAATGATTTTCCTACTAACTTGGTTCCAGCTATCATCAACTGGACAAAGTAAAATCCAGACAAGACGGTACATGATTTCTCTTTGCCCAGTTTCAGTGCGAGCAACTCCGTGAACAATAGAACCCCTGCACCATCACTTGCTCATGCAACCGGGCCTCCTCTCGCACTCCCGCTCGTAGCATCCCGTCCTTAGCCTCTGGCATGCTAGGTGGGACTGCATCTTTGGCTGAGCTCGACGCCCTCACGATAATTACATGTTGCACCAACATATATATATATATATATATATATATAGAATATTCCATTTTCGTCGCCTTTCGGATGTTTTACGCCACAGACATGTGTTTGCAGGCCGACGGAACCCCATGCACCATACTCTACTTGATCAAAGGCCAGAAGGTGGACGTGGGAAAGGGGGTGATAGTGAACCCATTGCAACCCACGTTCCACAACCAGCCGATCCCCACTGGGCACTTCAGGGTTAACTTGTTCAGTGTGAAATCAGGGCACGAGGATTTGCCACCTTCAGTACGGCATGTGGGAGAGGACGATGAGACCCCGCCGTGGATTGGAAGCTGCAAGGGTTGGGTGCTGCTATGGCCGAAGAATCTTCTTCATCTGGAGCCGGCTGAGAGCACACCAATAACCACACATCAACAAGCATGTGCAGAGACCACCACCCCGCCTACGCAATTACCAGCTCCTGTAGTGTCGGGTGAGAGCGGCGGATGACGTGATGAAGGGGGTGCAATAGTACTGGCTGATGTAATCGGTCCTGTAGAACATAGAATGGATGATGAGACGGAGGTCGACCCAATGGCTTTCCTCAATACAAACGCATATGACTATGACATAGATATGATGAGTCAACCATATGACGAATCGGGCTATCAGCATGCTAATGAGGATATGGATGATCTGCCTGGGCAGGAAGGTCGTAGCAGGGATTGCAAGAAGTCTCTCTTCATGAAATCCTCACAGGACACGCCTGAAGATGCCACCTCAACACAGGCTCAACTAGTCGGGGGTCGTACAGTGCTTTGCCCGACAACACTGGGGCAGGGGTTAAGGAAGGGTCTGAAAGGTGTGCCCAAGAAAAAGGAGAGGAAGAGACCGGGGAAGATAGCTGCCTCCAAACAAGCCAGAGCACATAGCAGCCAGACGATGGATTCTGAAGAGCGTGTACCCGTGAAAGGTGCGGCCATGTTCCATCACACGGGCGAGCCGATGCTACCCCGCCGAAACCGCTGGAGGCACTATCAGGGGATCTCAGGAGACTGCACGACCATGTGTTGTCGTCTGAGAAAAGCCTACTAGCCTCGAAGGATCCAGGATATCCGACATACACGGCTAGTGTGCCCGAGGGGAAGTGCTACGTCGACACACGGCCCGCGGAGGTGTTCTTCCTGTGGTTTGACCATATCTTTGAGATGTTTCTAACAAGGCGGCTCGATTTTACAATCGTCCACCTTTTTGCGCTACATATGAGCTCTGTAGTGAAGAGAGAAGAAGTCTCGCAAATCTGTGTGGCGGATCCATACTACATGCATGAGTCTTTCTTGAGTCTTGGCGACTTTGAGCATGAAACTGCTAGGGGGTATCTCCAAAACTTCATGGTACAGAATAATGACCAGGAAATTGTCCTCCTGCCTTATCATCCAAAGTAAGACAGTTCCGGACAACACTTTCATACATTTCAATCATTCCTTCTCACTCATATGGAGAATAATTTGAGGTGTCTTTTCCCTGCAGCAATGGGTGCGCCGTCCTTATCGTTCTTTACCCGTGAGTCTCCCGTGCCGTGTATTTCGACCCTTCCAGAGACTACGAGAAGAAGGACTACACCATCATAATGAATATTCTAGATGATGCTCTCCAAGGCTTCAGCTTTAGGGGTGGCCACGTGCAGATCAGGAAACAAAGGAACAAGAAGATGGGTTTCACGCATAAAACTAACTTCTGCTGCATCCATGTCCCAAAACCAAGCAAGAAAGATGGATTCTACACCCTCCATCTCGTGATTGAGTTCAACAGGATCACCAAAAGCTTCGCATCACAAACAAAAATGATGATCATATCCACAAGTGGGTAGAATCTCATGGAGAAGCAGATTATAAACTTAGAGATGACTTATTTCGCATCCAAAGGGACATTGCGACGATCATCGTGAAAGAAGTCATCGATGAGAAGGGGATGTTCCACCACGGCCCTATATCGTGAGCTGACGTCCGAACTCGCATAGGCATGCAACATCATGACCTCATGCCATTCAAGAAGCTAGGGTCCATCCTCGATGATATGGAAGGATGGAACTTCTAGTGATTTATGATGCCGATGATGATGATATATGTCGGTTGAACTTGTATACTTTCTGTAGCGATGACACTTTGTGATGTCCACGGTCCCTGCCGAACTTGCGTAACACTACTTTGTTAGTTTGGGTACGATGATCTGCGTACCTCTAGTTAATTAGTTTGTGTACTGTATGTTGCATCCAGTTGCTAACCCTTTCTTTTTCGTGTTGGTATTGTATATTTTGTTGCATATGATTGTACATCCTCTTGATGAAGATGCATCTCTAACAGGTACCTAGCTTCTTGATGGCGAGATGGTAGTGCTATGTCGTGCACAAAGGGAAGGTTCCGGGGGTGTACAACGAGTAGACTGAGTGTCAGGCGCAAGTGAGTTGGGTCTCGGGCTCCAGCCATAAAGGCTTCAATAGCAGACAAGAGGGAGAAGCTAGTTACTTGAGGTTCACGGTAGCGCGAGAGAGGACTCATAATCGCCGCCTCATGTACTGCATAGTTCCGCTCTCACTCATAGTGATAGCTCTTCTCGCGTATATCGTTGTTTAGATGGATGACATTGTAGTTGCAAGTATTCGAGACTTGCATGTATCGCTATTTTCAAGATGATGACGAGATAAGACTTTGTTTTGGATGATGATTATGATGAGACTATTTGTATGTATATGCTATGATTACATTTGTGGTCTCACATCCATTTGTATGTGTATAATGATGACATTTTAATGTGCTAAAGATTCTTGTATAAAGCCTGTTCAAATACAAAGCAAATATGCATGAAAAAAAACTACTAAAATTAGCAGTAGCGAGTGGAGAAAAGTTAGCAGCAGTGTGCCAGTAGCAGTAGCGCGTCCGGGCCAAGGGCGCTAGAGCTATTAGCAGCAGCGAGCTTCCTTAGAGCACGTTGCTGATACACTTGTATAGCAGTAGTGCGGGTGCACAAGCGCTGCTGCTATGGATTAGCTGTAGCGCCTTATCAGTAGCGCTGGCCCCCGCGCTACTGATGTACCTAGAACCCGCGCTGCTGCTAGGCTTTTCCCTAGTAGTGTGTGGGCTTTGTTGGACTTGCCAGATGATCGGCAACCAATAGAAAATAAATGGATCTTTAAGAAGAAGACGAACGCTGACCATAATGTTACTGTCTACAAATCTTGACTTGTTGCGAAAGGTTTTCGACAAGTTTAAGGAGTTGACTACGATGAGACTTTCTCACCTGTAGCGATCCTTGAGTCTGTCCGAATCATGTTAGCAATTGTCGCGTTTTATGATTATGAAATTTGGCAGATGGATGTCAAAACTTCATTCCTTAATGGATTTCTTAAAGAGGAGTTGTATATGATGCAACCCAGTTAATTGCAAGGAACTACCACACTTCAGCACGTTGTAATGAGTCAGTACCACTAGTCATTTTTTTTGCCATGCAGTACCAACTCTAAGCCTAAGTGTTGCAAAATGGTCTGACAGCCATATAAGTGTGTATTGACCCCGTATCTGACTTAAAGGGCCCACTGGTCAGGTGCCACCGTGGCTTACCCATGTGCACCCGCTCGGTATGTTTCGCACCCGCTCAGTCGCTCCATGTAGCCTGGTCCGGTCGAACCCATATGCAGCCAGCCGCACTCGACACTCCACGCTGTCCCTCTCCTCGCCGCATCACCCTCGTCTCTCCAGCCGTCGCCGCCGCCACTCGCCGTGCAGACCACCGCGTCCGCCCCCGCCGCCGCGCCATGGTCTTCGAGGATGAGAGCAGCGACAACTTGTCCAGCCTGCAGATCTCCTCCGATGATGACGGGATGCATTATCAGGTCAGTGGTAGAGCTAGGGTTAGGGTTGGGTCATTTGGGGATTTGGGGATTTCATGATCTGGTTTTCTGATTTGAGTATTTGCTCCCTGTAGATTCCTGCTAGCATTGAAGACCAAGACTACAATGGCTTGGAGATGGCACCCGAGGGGCTCTACGTGGAGCATCGGCTGCCAACTGAGCGCGGTGTAGCTTTTGAATCATTTGAGATTGGCAGGAGGTTTCTAGTTTGTGCTCAGTCTGTAAGTCACTGAAGCTTAGTAGTTTGATGCTTATAGTACTGATGGTCACTGCAATAGCTTAGTTGGCTATGTTCACTGTAATATATATATGTTTGATGCTTATGTTGACTGTAATATTTATATGGGCAACAACTTAGTTGGTAGTGGAGAAGCTCATAGTTTAGTTAGTTATTAGTACTGAAGCTCACAGCAGCATGTTGTGTAGGCATGTGCTGTTAGTTGATTGAGGCAGTGTAGATGCTAAAAGTCTAATTGAGGCAGTATAGGGTGCAGTAGAAGTAGCATTGTTTGGTTGGCCACATGTATAGGTTGTACTTCTTATGTTATTAGTTGATAATATAATTGTTTGCTATATTGCAGGAAGCTGTCAATTGTGGTTTCCTTGCTTGCGTTGACCCAGAGTGGCCTCCCACAATGCAAAATACATTGTTTAAGCTTTGGGAAATGTTTGAAGACAGCAGGACTGCTAGGAGGAAGGATAACCTGGAAAGTTCACTTACTATCCACCACCTTAAAGAAGAGAATAGGAATCTGGATGCCAACTATGACAAACTAGTTGAAGATGTCCATCAACTTCTCAATGCCTAGGAGGACAGGGTGTTGGATTTAAGTTATGTGCAGGCTAAGGAGAAGAAAGCCGAGGCTGCCACATCATCAGTTGTGGCTGCCATGAAGAATGAGATGGAGAAGAAAGAAGCAGAGAACTACAAGATGAAAGAGAAGTACAAAGTGCTAATGAACCTGGTAGAACTTCAAGGCAGTGTCATTAGGAACCTGAAGATGAATCATTTGAAAGAGAAGGAAAAGCCAACTGAAGGCAACAACAATTTAAAGATTCAGGTTGATGAGCTCACCCAGTCTATGAAAAAACTAACAGAAGAGAATGTGTAGTTCAAGAGGGGACATGAGAATCTGATAAAACGCAGGGATGAGTTAAAGCTCCAGCTTGCTTTGCAGTTCAAGTCACTTGAGAAGAGCAAAGAGAAGTTGAAGTTGATCCATGACATCTTGAAGGTATGAGGCAGATGAAGATGATCTGGGTAGATGAGGCAGAGCATACCTATCATGATATAAGTTGGTTTGATAGAAGGCTTTGCTAATCTTTTGTGAAGGGTGGTTTAGTTAAGTGTAATGTATGGATGTAGTAGTTGTGAACAATGTTGGAGACTCCACTATGCTATGATCTTTAGCTAATGTTGTAAGAATCTAGTAATTATGTAAGAATCCATGGTCATGTTGAACTCCTGTATGCTCAAATTAGATGGCTCAAGTTATCTCCTTTTGAACTTGTGTTGAAATATTTAGCTAAAATCTAGTTAGATGGCTCAAGTTATTTAGCTAATGAAACTCTGGCCAAATCAAACAACAGAGCAAAAAAAAGCTGCTGGTGCCCTCACAATAAACCAAATCAAACTCTGGCCCTGGTTATTAAACAGAGCAAAAAAACAAAGCAAAAATTCTCAACAGTGGTGGCCCTGGTTATTAAAGCAATGCGCTGGGCCGAACAGGAAACAGTTTGTGCATTTCAGGAAAAACTAGGGTTAGGCGACGGCTTAGGCGATTCCTGAGCAGGCAGGCGGCGGAGGTGATCGCGCAGTTGGTGGCGGCGGCGGCTGCGACCAAGTCAATGTCCATGTCGTGGTCTTCGGGTCGTTCTCAGGCCCCCAGCTTCCGTCGAGCCTCTGGAAGGAGAGGGGATGAATCCAGGTCTCCGGTGCCCTACCGTGATAGCCCGATGGCCTATGAGCCGGAGAAGCTCTGCTGGTGCAGGCCACGTAGGAAGGCGCCGAGATGGATCTCATTGAGCCGTCAGAACACAGGCCGGAGGTACTATGCCTGCGTGGATGCCATGGTAAGTTTCATTCTTCTTCTACTTTTCTGTTCATTAGATCTTCTCCACTCTCAAACCCTAATTTCTGTTGGTACAACAACGTGGTTGTGGCTACGTTGAATGGCATGATAATCCTCTGCCGAAGTTTTTGAGTGATTTGATTGGAGATTTGCGAGATGAAGTGCGTAGGCTAAGAGGTGAATCAAGTGTTGCTTTGTTTGAAGATCACAGTGCAGTTGTTGCTCTACCTGAAGCTCAAAGAGGAAGAGAGGTGCTGGATTTGGAAGATCATCTCAAGGAGAAAAATGCAGATCTAGATGCACTGAAGGGGAAATATCAGAATGTTGTCTTCCTTTTTCTTGTCTTGTGGTAGGTTTAGTCACAACCAAGATGTTGCTGCAGTAAGTTAGTGTCAGGTAGATCCTTGCAATTTAGTGTCAGTTGTGGTCAGGTTGATCTTTGCAAGTTAGTGTAAGGTCTTGCAAGTTAGTGCCAGGTTTCATCCTACTGATGTTGATCCTAGTAATGTGTCAGGTGTCTTGGTAATACAAACTTGGTATGTTCATCCTAGTAATGAAGTGCAAATGTTCACAAGTGCCAAATGTTCACATGTGCCAAATGTTAAACACCTCAAAGATGCCAAATGCCAAATGAGCATTGAGTTGAGTTGTTCACAAGTGCCAAATGCAAATGTTGATCACCTAGTAATGAACATGAGCATTGAGTTGTTTCACAAATGCCAAATGAACATGACAAAAAGAATTGAGTTGCTCACAAGTGCCAAATGACCAAATATTGTAGATATTGCAAGCATAATATGTTCACAGGAGCATTATAAGTTCACAAATGACCTAAGCACACAAACTTAGTACTCCATTACAACATACATGAGTTTTGTAGCACAAATAACTAAGTTTTCCAGCACTCAATTCTGGTACTCCATCATACCAAATTAGCAACAATTCTCTCACTCAGGTGTTACCACTGGCAGTGAAGAAAGACATCAAACGAGTATATTTCCCTGGGGCACTGGAAGAAGGAGCACCAGAACATGAAGCTCCTGCAGAAAATCTTGGGGCAGTGAAAGGCCTTGCAAATCTTGCACTTGCACTAGCTGACCCTCTAGCACTTGCACTTCCCGTTCTTGCCGTAGTAGCTCTTGTTCTTGCTGACCCTCTAGCACTTTCACTTGCAGTTCTTGCAGTAGTAGCTCTTGCACTTGCTGACCCTCTACAACTTGCACTTGCAGTTCTTGTAGAAGTAGTTCTTGCAGAAGAAGACCTTGCAGAAGCAGACCTTGCTGGTGGCTGCTGTGATCCTGATGGAGTACCTTCATTCCTTGATCTTGCAGCTTGACTACCTTCATTCCTTGATCTTGCAGGTGCCTTGCAAACATAAAAGAAACATGTTAGTTAGTCACAAAGGTTTAGAACAAAAAACATAGAAGGAAAGAAGATAATTCACAAGGGTTTACCACATGCTTGTTTTTCCTCATAGCCAACTCTGGTCTCAACTCTTTCTTGCAGTTGGTGTACCTATGGCCTTGGAGCCCACAGTTGCTGCATGTTATAGTGTACATTCTTGAACTGTCCTTTGGTTTAGGCACCTCAAATCTGCCCTTTATTCTCTTATCTTTCCTTCTCCCCTTCTTCACATGAAATTGGGGTGGCTCTATATTTGGTCCACTTGTCCTTGTCCAATCATGTTCACCAAGAACTGGATATATCATTGGTTCATATGTAGCAAGGTAAAAAAGGTTTTTTGAAGAAATTGCAAACATAGTCCACTGGAAATCTTTTTGCCTTGTTAATTGCTGATATGGCATGGTTGCATGGTATGCCAGACAGGTACCACTTTCTGCACCCACATGTATAAGCTTCCAAGTCTACAACATGTGTTTGCTGGCCACTGCTCACTTGCCAAAGATTTACACCAGCTTGGATAGGTTTGCAGAATCTGGCCCTTTCCTTTTTCTCCTCAAGCTTCTCAGCATAATGTGGTGTGATGTCCCATAGAGATTCCCTTCCTTTCTCTCTGTTCCTATGCCACCTCACCATCTGCTTGTCCTTAATACCATCAATCATGGTCCTAATAGGTTTTTTCCTAAAATCTAGGATGTACTTGTTGAACACCTCAGAGAGGTTGTTAACAACCAAGTCTGTCTTGCAGTTAGTGTCAAAAGCATGCCTAGCCCATGTGTGCTTAGGTATTCCACTAATCCACTTCCAAGCTTCTACACTCTCATTTTTCAAGTCATTCATGGCAATGTTAAACTTGTGCTGGTTATAGGCATAGCTGGCATTATCCATGGATTTCTTAAGATCTTCCCCCCTAAACCCATCATTCTGGAAATTTGCATAGAGGAGTCTAAGGAAAAATCTTTGATGACAATTTGGAAAAACTTGGTTTACTTCATTTAGTAGCCCCTGTTCACATAGCATGCTAGACTTAGCTGCTGTACTAGTAAAAGAAAGAACATAAAAGCAAGAACATAACATAAAGATGCATGCATACCTTCTGTCTATCAGACATGATAGTATAAGGCCCAAATTTGCCAACTTCTCCTCCTAGACATATCTTTAGTTGGTGTAGAAACCAACAGCAGTTAGCTGTGTCCTCTTGTCAACAACAGCAAATGCAAGTGGGAAACTATTATTATTCCCATCTCTTCCAGTGGCAGCTAGGATTTGAGCACCAGTGGTGAGCTTAATAAAGCATCCATCAACACCTGTTGTTGCAACCAAATAACAATTTAAACTTCTACAAAGCATTACTAAACTTTATATTTAAGTATAAAGAACTATAAAGCACCACTACATCCATTGACAAAGAACTATAAAGCATTACTAACCAATGAATGGTCTGCATCCACTGAGAAATACCTCCCTTGCTCCATTTATGCAGAACAACATAGCATGAAACCTTGGTCCTAGATGTGGTATTTTTGTAGTTGGTCTTGGAGTAACTGTTCCAACTACAACTCTACTACCAGGGTTTGTATCGATGATGGTCCGAGCATAATCCCTAAGCCTAGGATACTGCTTCTTGTGCTCTCCTAGCACAGCTTCCACAGCAAGGTTTTTGGCCCTATAGGCCATGTGCCTTGACACATCAACACCATACTTCTCATTGTAGTTGTCAATCAGAGTGTGTATGCTGGTGGTTGGATCAGACCTGAACAAGGACTCATACATATTTGCAAGCCACTTGGCACTTATCCTAGATGTCTCAGTGCTGCTAGGGCAAGTGTGCTCTAGCCTTATTTTCTTGATAGCAAAGGTTTTCTCCCCTTTGATAACTGCAGCAACTATGCAAAACTGCCAGTGCTCTTGCTTACAACAGACAATGATCCTTTGGTCTGAATTTCTGTGATACCTGAAGTCTCTGGCCTGTGTGATGTGCAAGCTCAACAAAGCATCTCTGAATTGCTGTTGATTCTTAAAGCACATGTATAGACATAACTGCTGATGTGGTTGCTCAAGTTTGTCATTGTACGAGATCCTTGGCTTCCTTTTCTTGGCCCTACTCTTCCTCCCTTTGGGCAGAACAAATGACAGTGGCTCATGTCCATCATCTTCATCCTCAAACAACAACCCATCATCTTCTTCATCTGATGAAGGAATGAAATCAGGTTGCACCTCCTCCAACACACTTGAGTGTTTCCTAGTAGTAGGGCCTCTCCTAACTGCCAGCTTCTTCCTCTTTTTTGTAGGTTTTTGCATTGGTGATTCTTCTGTTGCAACAAATTTGACCTGATCCTCCTTCTCCTGTTCCTCCTCCTTCTCCATCTCAAACAAGTCCTCAACCTCAGTGTCACCCTCATAATGTAATTGTTCCTCTTCTGAATCCTCATCTGAATCTTCATCTGAATCTTCATCTTCAACTTCTTTCTTTGCTAGTTTATTCCCCTCAATTATCTCTGTGTCTTCAATTATCCTGTACTTCTCCATGAAGAAAGGATTGGTATCACTATCATATGCAACAGCCTCAGAGTCATCATTGTTATTATGTCCCTCTTCTAACACTGCATCTTCCTCCATTACAGCTTTCAGCTTGCCCTTACTGAAATTTCTGCTCTCTTGTGTGCACTGACTATGAAAAATAACACCTTGTTGATCAATAGCAAGAACTGCAGGCTCACTGAGATCATAAACAACAGGTGGTCTATATAATATAGTTGCTAAATTTTCTTATCTCCTCTGACAGAAATTGCTATAGTTTGATCTCAGTAAATCTTCTTGTTCTATCTGACATACAAAAGGTGTTGTTGCCCTCACTAGCAAATTCAGAACTAAACTATGCTGATATTCCTTCTTAAGTTGTTGCAGTTTGATATTTGTGTCAATTAAGTCTAACCCGAGCTCTCTTTCCTCTCCTCTGCCTAAATTCTTCATGTGGTACAGTTCATCAGACAAAGAATAACCTTGTGTGTGCATCAGTGCATATAAGTTCAGAAATGTGACATCTGAGCTGCATATCTTCCTATTCAGATTGTGGTGTGCATCAAAATGAATCCAGACATCCCAAACAGCATCATCCAAACTACAAATTGACAGCACAAATTACAACATCATCTAAACTGTCATCAGCAACACTAAACCTAGCCCCCTATTTTGGATACAGAAAGAAGCAGAGAAGAGAAGGACTTACAGCACGCCGCCAGCAGCTCCACTGGTCCACTCATGGCTACTGCTAGGGTGGGCCACCCATATCTCTGCTAGCTTCACCCTGTCCTCCATGGACAGCGCGGCCTCCTCCTCCAAATCCTCGTCGTCTGCGCTGGAGTAGTACGAACTGGAGCCGTCGACGTCGTCCAGACCTAAGTGGTCATCGGGGCCGAGGCCAGGAAGGTCCCCGTACCCGCCCGCCCCGTCTGCGCCGCCGGGAGTTGCCGCCGCCATCGCCTGAGAGGGAGTGGAGAGGGAGACGAGGGAGGGGGAGAGGAAACTAGGGTTCGTCACGTACGGGTACGACCCGACCCAGCTACTTGGTGTGACCGAGCCAACTAGGAGGAGTGACCGAGCGGGTGCGAGCGGGTGCGCGCGGGTAAGCTATGGTGGCACCTGACCAGTGGGCCCTTTAGGTCAGATATGGGGTCAATACACGCTTATACGGCTGTCAGACCGTTTTGCAACACTTAGGCTTAGAGTTGGTACTGCATGGCAAAAAAATGACTAGTGGTACTGACTCGTTACGACGTGCTGAAGTGTGGTAGTTCCTTGCAATTAACTCGATGCAACCGAAAGGTTTTGTCGATCCAAACGGTGCTAACAAAGTGTGCAAGCTCCAATGATCCATTTATGGACTGGTGCAAGCCTCTCAGAGTTGGAATATATGCTTTCACAGTGTGATCAAAGCATATGGTTTTGTACAGACTTTCGGAGAAGCCTATATTTACAACAACGTGAGTGGGAGCTCTATAGCATTTCTAATATTATATGTGGATGACATATTGTTGATTGGAAATGATACTAAATTTCTGAATTGCATAAAAGGATACTTGAATAAGAATTTTTCAATGAAAGACCTCGGTGAAGCTACTTACATATTGGGCATCAAGATCTACAGAGATAGATCAAGACGCTTAATTGGACTTTCACAAAGCACATACCTTGATAATATTTTGAAGAAGTTCAAAACGGATCAATCAAAGAAAGGGTTCTTGCTATGTTACAAGGTGTGAAGTTCAGCCAGACTCAATGCCCGACCACTGTAGAAGACAGAGAGAAGATGAAATCAGTTCCCTATGCTTCATCCATAGGCTCTATCATGTATGCAATGTTTGTGTACTAGGCCTGATGTGTGCCTTGATATAAGTATAGCAGGGAGGTACCGAAGTAATCCAGGAGTGGATCACTGGACAACGGTCAAAAACATCCTGAATACCTGAAAAGGACTAAGGATATGTTTCTCGTTTATGGAGGTGATAAAGAGCTTGTTGTAAATGGTTACACTAATGCAAGCTTTGACACTGATCCAGATGACTCTAAGTCGCAATTCAGATACATATTTATATTGAATGGTGGAGCTGTCAGTCGGTGCAGTCCCAAACAGAGCATCATGGCGGGATCTACGTGTGAAGCGAAGTACATAGCTGCTTCGGAAGCAGCGAATGAAGGAGTCTGGATGAAGGAGTTCATATCCAATCTAGGTGTTATACCTAGTGCATCGGGTCCAATGAAAATCTTTGGTGACAATACTGGAGCAATTGCCTTGGCGAAGGAATCCAGATTTCCCAAGAGAACCAAACACATCAACAGACGCTTCAATTCCATCCTCGATCTTGTCAAGGTGGGAGACATAGAAATTTGTAAAGTACATATGGATCTGAATGTTGCAGACCCGTTGACTAAGCATCTTCCATGATCAAAACATGATTAGCACCAAGACTCCATGGGTGTTAGAATCGTTACTATGCAATCTAGATTATTGACTCTAGTGCAAGTGGGACACTGAAGGAAATATGCCCTAGAGGCAATAATAGTTTTTATTTATATTTCCTTGTATTGTGATAAATGTTTATTATTCATGCTAGAATTGTATTAACAGGAAACTTAGTACATGTGTGAATACATAGACAAAACATATGGTCCCTACTATGCCTCTATTAGACTAGCTCGTGACTCAAAGATGGTTATGTTTCCTAACCATAGACATGTGTTTTCGTTTGATTAACGGGATCACATCATTGGAGAATGATGTGATGGACATGACTCATCCGTTAGGTTAGCATAATGATCGTTGAAGTTTATTGCTACTGCTTTCTTCATGACTTATACATGTTTCTTAGACTATGAGATTATGCAACTCCCGAATACCGGAGGAACACCTTGTGTGCTATCAAACGTCACAATGTAAATGGGTGATTATAAATATGCTCTACAGGTGTCTCCGAAGGTGTTCATTGAGTTGGCATAGATCAAGAATATGATTTGTCACTCCATGTTTCGGAGAGGTATCTCTTGGCCCTCTCGGTAATGCTTATCACTATAAGCCTTGCAAGCAATGTGACTAATGAGTTAGTTGTGGGATGAAGCATTACAGAACGAGTAAAGAGACTTGCCAGTAATGAGATTGAACTAGGTAAGATACCGATGATCGAATCTTGGGCAAGTAACATACCGATGACAAAGGGAACAACGTATGTTGTTATGTAGTTTGACCGATAAAGATCTTCATAGAATATGTGGGAGCCAATATGACCATCCAGGTTCCGCTGTTAGTTATTGATTAGAGAGGTGTCTCGATCATGTCTACATAGTTTTTGAACCCGTAGGGTCCGCACGCTTAACGTTCGATGACGATATGTATTATGAGTTATGTGTTTTGATGACCGAGGTTTGTTCGGAGTCCTGGATGAGATCACGGACATGACGAGGAATCTCGAAATGGTCGAGACATAAAGATTGATATATTGGACGGCTATATTCGAATGTCGTAAAGGTTCCGGTGAAGTTTCGGATAAAATCGGAGTGCCGGAGGGGTTACCGGACCCCAACGGGGAACTAATGGGCCACATTGGGGCATAGTGGCGAGAGAGAGAGAGAGAGAGAGAGAGAGAGAGAGGAGCAGCCAGGGCAAGCCGCGCGCCCCTCCCCCTTCAGTCCGAATTGGACTAGGGAAGGGGGGAGGCGCCCCCCTTTCCTACTCCCTCTCCCTCTCCTTCCTTCCACCTCTCTCCCTCTTGGTGGAATCCTACTAGGACTAGTAGTCCTAGTAGGACTCTCCTCTTGGGGCACGCCCTAGGGGCTGGCCGGCCTCCCCCCTCCATTCTTTATATACAGGGGCAGGGGGGCACCCTAGAACACACAAGTTTCTCTCCCAACCATGCGCAGTGCTCCCCTCCACAGTTACACACCTCAATCATACCATTGCGGTGCTTAGGCGAAGCCCTGTGCCGGTAGCATCATCATCACCATCACCACGCCGTCGTGCTGACGAAACTCACCCTCGTCCTCAACTGGATCACGAGCACGAGGGACGTCATTGAGCTGAACGTGTGCTGAATGCGGAGGTGCCGTACGTTCGATGCTTGATTAGTTGGATCGCTAAGAAGTTCGACTACATCAACCGCGTTACTAAACGCTTCTGTCACGACCGGTTTTCCAATAAAAATATTTATTGAGAAACCAATCTTTTGAGTCCAGTATGAGAGAAATCCTCCTCACTGGTAGACAATCTCTTGATACAATAAGTCAGTAGCATAAAATATATTACAGGGTCGAACTATGGTTGCTCAACCAAATTATTACAAGCACGCCAATAATTATACATAATGGCGGACATGTCACAGTGGTGTGGAGGCATACTACTGACCCGAGGATAGGGCGGTGGTGGAAAGACACAGCGGGGAGAGAAGTACAAGACTCTAAGTCTATCATCTCATCGAGCGTCGAGGTGAGGCTCGATGAATTTATTTGGTAGCGGAAGCGGATATAAAACAGTGACCAAATCCAGGGTCGCACGAGACTGACTGGGACTCCTCTAAGTGTCGGACTCGCTATCAAACTCTTCATCCATGAGATCGCCTTCGTCAGCATCTGGCCAAATCAACAAGCCAGTGAGTACTTTGAAAGTACTCGCAAGACAGTTCGGACGTAAGATATAACAAATGCATGCATGGATGCGACATGAATAAATTCACCAATGTACATTTTCAAAAATTAGCATAACAAGGTAAGAAAAAGGGAAACGGCGGTAGTCCGCCTGAAATCCCAACAGAACATAAATAACTACCAATCGGGTGTCTGAAGCGACGCCTCGAAAGGTGAACAAACAAATATAAGGAAAATGATGCCACAGTCGGGCGTCTTAGCGACACCACATAAAGGGCTTAAAAAGAAATACCATAGTCGAACGTCGGGGCGACATCACAAAAAGGGTTTTAAAAGAAATGCCACAGTCGGACGCCGGGGCGACATCACAGAAAGGGCTTTAAAAGAAATGCCACAGTCGGACGTCGGGGCGACATCACAGAAAGGGCTTTAAAAGAAATGCCACAGTCGGACGTCGGGACGACATCACAGAAAGGGCTTTAAAAGAAATGCCACCGTCGGACGTCGGGGCGACATCACAGAAAGGGCTTTAAAAGAAATGCCACAGTCGGACGTCGGGGCGACATCACAGAAAGGGCTTTAAAAGAAATGCCACAGTCGGACGTCGGGGCGACATCACAGAAAGGGCTTTAAAAGAAATGCCACAGTCGGACGTCGGGGCGACATCACAAAAAGGTCTTTGATTCACAAGTAAATAATACTCATAATAAACATTTAATTCATGAGAATAAATGGGTTAGTCCATCCACAGGAATATTCAATTAGCCGGAATTAGCACTCATGCGAATCACCAGAGTCTCTGTCATCAAAACTGACATTTGATTAGGATAAGATAATATCGAACTAGGACATGGAATAGATGATTTGGAGGAAATATATGACTCTGCAGAGTTTGTACAAAATTATTCCCACAGCCAACGGATTTCCGTAGTCACGAAGGACTAGTTCCGTTTACGGTATTTTGGAAGAAAACACAGCTAACCAGTACACACCCATCCTACCTCTCGATGCTAGGAATCACCCTAGACATCGTCCAAGAAAAACTTTTGGGACGGGGAGATCACAATCTCGAATAGCATGGGATCAAATTTATATACGCGCGCTCTAAGGGGTGCCCCCTCTCGGTCCCAACCGGAAACACCCATGCCCCCTGACCGGATGACTGGCTTTAATCCAGGGCCATGGAACCATCATCACGGCCTCTCCTTTTGGTGTGTACCAGAAAAGCGGTTTGCAACTTACTAAACCATATTCCTTGCGGAAAACATGTGGTAGTACAGGGAAGGAAATGAAAGGAACTGGACCGATACGGTTTGACACTGAAGTCACATAGTCTGGCATAAGACTGGCATGCTACGACACTGCCATCTTACCCATCCTCATGCCAACACATGGCCATTCATACTCACATCCATCCACTTATGGATCATCGAACTCATTTACCTCATTATCGCATAAAATAACATTCATCGATATGCTTCTCAACATGCCATGAAAACTAACTAAATGCAAAACATGCCAAGACACTCATCATATCAAAAGTTCAAACATGCTTGCCTGGTTCAGAGTAGTCGGAGCCTAGCTCGGTGAAGTTCGCGGCTCCGTCACCTCCTTCGGTATCTACGGTATAAAGAAAATATATGCGCTATCGTAAATACCAAGGAGTGCACAGAAAGTATACCAAATATTTTTCAAATAAATCTGATAAAAAACTAGACAAAATTTTGAAGAGAACAAAAAAAGAATCAATCAAAAATACTTTTCTGCTTAAAAGTTATAAGGGTTTTTGCCCAGGGACTAATCTGTAATGAAACAGAAGATTTCCAGGGGCTAGCTTATAAAAACAGAAAACGCTTCGGCAGAAACTACGCCAGCCCAAAGGGAAAACGTATTTTGCCCGAAGGTGCTTCCAGAAAACGTTTCAACAGAGAGAGCAGAGAGGCTGACGGTGGGGTCCCACGCATCAGGTTTGAATTTCAAAAAGGAGGGAGCGAAGCTCGTCGGCGCCCGAGAGCCGCGGTGGTCGCCGGCGGCGATCCACGGCGAGGTAGGGGGATCGGAGGGTACCTCCGTGCTCAGGGCGCCATTCCGCGTCGGTTGGTGGTGGTGGTGGTCGCCGGCGAGTACCACGTCGACGGCGAGCTTTGCTCCGGCGGACGGCGGCTCGGGTGGTCGAGGAACTCGTCGGAGAGAGCTGCAGAGATCAAATTGACGAGGGGGTTAGGCTCCTGGTAGCTAGAGAGGGTAACGGATGGGGTTTGGGCGCCGGAGGTGGCCTCACCGGAGCGAATCGAGGTGGCGGCCGAGGCGGATCGGGGCGACCGGAGTCGGGGGAAGAGACATCCTCGGGGTCCCCCTAGTGGCCTGGCGTGGCGTTGGTGAGTAGTGGGGATGAGGCGTGCATGAGGGTGAGCTCGGGGGCCCTTTTTATAGGTAGCCCGAGGCGGTTGCCGTGAACGGGGATCTCCGGCGAGTGATTACGGCGGTGCCGGGGATGTGCAGGGGGATTAGGGGCTAGGGCTTCGTCGTTGAGGTCCACCGGTCCCATTTAGGCGCTAAACGGGCTGGGACTTGGTGCTGAGGGTGAGCTCGACGGAACGGGGGTGGCGCGGCACGTCGGCGGCAGGGAGCATGTTCCGTGCTTGCCGGGCCACGGCGACGGTGCCACGGGCGTGCGCTGGCACGGCAGGGACACGCGGAGAGCCAAGGGGCTTTGGGCGGCGCCGGGTGGCGTGGCGAGAGGGCTCGGGCCCTTGTTGGCCGCCACGGGAGGTGCAGCCACCGCAGAAGCTCCCAACGCCGGCGAGGCTCGCTGCTACCGACGCCAGGAAGGCTCCACGCTAGCGTGTGAAGCTCCGGACAGGAGGGAGAGGCTGCGAGGAACGTGCCAAGTGCACTGTCTACGCGTGAGAGGAACTGACGAACGCAAACGACACTGAAACTGAACTTTTCTGAATTTTGAACAGCAGCAGTGCATGTAAGGTGTTCGACAGAATGAAATTGGCATCTAGGGATTTTTCCTTGAGCTGAAACTTGGTGGAGTGGCTTCTCATTGCTCAATTAGGCTGCCTGAATTTTGGTGGAATTTTTGGGGAAGTGTAGATATGAATTTCATCAAATTTGGCAAATCTGGTCCAAACTTGCAGAGACTGAATTTTGAAAATTTTGAAAAGAGGAGGAGTGGATCAAGATGGTTCTGGGTTGTGGGTACAAAGGACTATCCAGGAGAGTTGGTTTGAGGTCAAAACTCAAATGCAATATGGTACTTGCTTTGAAAATCCCTCAGGCTCCAAATAATTTTCAGAATTGATTTGAGAGGGAAATTAATTAGAATAAAATCCAAAACGTGTTTGGATTAGTTGGGACAGAGAACTTAGGTTGATCACAAGGTGTAGGGGAGGTTTTGGAGGGGTTTTACCACATGGGAAGAATGCAAAGTCAAGGGTGGTTCCAAGATATGAAAATCCCCAAATTTTCATAGAGTTTCATTTTAAAAGAAAACAATTTAAGCTCGCAAAAATAAATTTGAGAGAGAACCAACAGAGAAGAAGTTTCAAAAGATCAAACACCAAGGTTTGAAAAAATAATATCCTTGCCAAAGCAAAGGAAGTTTTTAAGTGGAAGGTTTTTCTGAAAAGGAAATTTTTTAAAAAACCTCTCCTCAAAAACCACAAAGTTTTTGATAAAAACCAAATAAAAACTTTGGAGTGTCACAGCTTCCGCTTTAGGTCTACGAGGGTACGTGGACATACTCTCCCCTCTTCTTGCTATGCATCACACAGATAGATCTTGTATGATCGTAGGAAATTTTTTTGAAATGCTACGTCCCCACAGATGCAACACCTTTGGACTTGTAGTTTGAATCGGATTCTGCTGCAACGTCAGATGATTTCGTCGATATAACTCAAAGCCCCGGACAAATTTTAGGGTGAATCCAATTGGGTTGGAAAGAGCATGAAACAGATACTGAACGTACTAATCGTAGCTTTAACTTTTCTACGCTCATCAAAATTATGGGAAGCAAATATAACATTTATTTCATACTCCCATTCAATATATAAATCAGGCCTAAAAGGACCAATAAATGGTGGCATGGAAACATTAACCTGATTATGTGCATTCTGATGTTGTTGCTCCTCTTGTGATGGTTTTTGTATTTTCTTAGGTGGTGGAAAATCTCCGACGGTCACTGAAACCTAAGAACTAACAACTCCGGAACCTGCCGTAATTAGTAGAAAACAAGAAACAAAATCCGAGAATAATGTTCCTATGAACTACTAGGATGTGGTGGTAAAACGCTCACATTGTAGCAAATATCAATATCTTACAAGTTCTTGCCATGCAGCAGGTGGTGACCGGCAACCAGCAGGGCCAAATAACTCCAAAAATTGAGAAAGCGATTGCCAGGTGAACGTAAATATGCACGGTGTAGAAATATGTGGAGCCGGATTGGCTATATATGGTAGCAAAAGATTAGAAATTATCAATTCAGAGATGCAACGTGAATAAACGCTCAACGACGGTACTATGTTGGTCCTAGGCTAGACCAGACTAGAGACGCGAGCCTAGAACACTAATGACGTCACGGTCTAGCACAACTAGCATCAATAAAGGATATGAAGTAGCTTTGGGCAACAAGATAAAAGTGAAGATCACAATAGCAGTAAAGATAATGATGTGAAACAACTGCCAAGTACGATATACCAACAACTTTGTCTACAACTTTCCTCTGGAAATGGTTGTGCCATTTTTCTGATATTTTTTCTTAAGAATGGCACTGACTCAAGCTTTCAAAGGCAAAAAGAATCACTCAATTCCGAGTTGATATGAGGAGTTAAAAAATTCTAAAACTAGAACAAGCTATGTTCGCGAACTTTAGAGGGCAAAAAGAACTATTTCGAAGCCGATTTTGAGGTGTCAAATATTGAACTAGCTTCTGCAACTACTTAGATGTGGCTCGTCGCTAGCTTTAATTTGAGTACATGTGGAGCCAAAATGGACCTGGTATGAAAAAGATATGCATGTTTTACTGCACACTGCGCAAAACAGATTCCAATCCGAATTCAGGTACGAGATTGATTCTAGATAGATCTGAAATTTATTTATTTTCTTCTCTTTTTTTCTCTCACTTTTTTTATTTTTTTTCTCTCCTTTTTTTCTCTGACTTTTTGTCTCTCTTTTATCTCTCTGCCTTTTTTTCTCTCTCCCTCTTTCGAAGATAAACTAAATAAGATGCAGATTGGATCAAGCCAAGATGTGAACGACCTCAACTATGATTGTGACAATGGACGATGGGTAGCACATGGTGGAAATTGATGGACAGGTGGTGGACAGCGGAAGGGATAACGATGCAACAACGACGTGACTAATGTCAACGGAACTCGAAACTCTAAATGAACTAGACACTAAGACCAACTCAATACAACGATGCAACCGATAATTCAGTAATGCAAACAATGAAAAGAAAATTGCAAAGGCTCAGACTAGCAAGGACAAAGGATGAATAGATCTAACTTTTTTTGTGGCTTTTTCTTGGACAATAGGTAAGAAAATAAATCTAATCTAGGGATAAGGAAATTCTCACCGAGCAACCTGAAAATTGATATCACTTGATAGAGGCGGGGGTGTCTTGTCTTTCGATGAGATGGTGGCTCTCGTTTTGGTGGAAGTCAAATTTGATGATCGGACTATGAATGTACGAGGACGTCGTGCCTTAGCAATCGCTAAACCAACTTTGAGAGGTTATTGACTACGCCGGAGCACGATCAACCTGACCACGAAGGCCTATTTCCTGCAAGCAAAGGAAGAACAAGCAAGAAACTGAAATTGCAATTTGGATATTGCAAATATAAGAGGAAAGGTTTATTAATGAAGGTGGGGTTCTGTGATGCCTTTGTCTGGTCGTTGAACACAAATGAAGTACGCGAAGTTGCAGCTATGATGAACATTTAATCTAAACAAAACCCAAGGAAAAAGCTACTAGATGGATCTACTTATATAGAAACAAGGGGTGGCGGCCAAGGCGGTGGGAGGACGTCCAAGGCAGCCTAAAACTAACCCTAGGTCATACAAGGCTCATGGGTCCAAGTGGAGGTGATGCAACACCTTTGGACTGGTAGTTTGACTCGAATTCTGCTACAGTGTCAGATTGTTTTGTTGATAACTCAAGGCTCCGGACGAATTTTTGGGTGAATCCAATTGGGTTGGAAAGAGCATGAAATCTACTTTCCAACAAAAAAAGAATCACCCAATTCGGAGTTGGAGTCCATATGAAATAGTTCTTCGCGTTTTGAGTCAGGTATGTCTGTGTAGTCCGAAACTGAATCCTGAACGTGAGAGACTTGGACTCTATCTTCTCTTGGCCCAAAAGTGACATGAGAGGACTTTTGGAACAACATTTAAAGATCTCTTTTCCCCTTATCTTCATATGTGGATTGTACAAATGTACCATACACCTGCAATTGGAAATGACACAAAAATTCATGAAGTATTTTTGTCTTGGATGACATAAATAAATTATTGCATAGTTTGCATTAGAAATCACCTCACAAATATACATGTATGCAATATTTTTGGTCGTATCCAAGGTAGTCTTGTCCTCATCAGTTCATCTAATTGCCAAAACATTGACACATAATCTTCATTTAATATTTGCTTTAGTGTCAGTTCAATTTTATTTGATTCATCTTTTGTATCTTGTGTTTTAGTAATACAGATTTGAGTCATCATGGAAAACATTAGCCTTATTCCCAGAAGTGTAAGAGAAAAGAAAAAAACAATAATATTATGCAACCGCGAGTTGAGGTATGATATTTATATACCCAATTTTTATGTACTCCCTCCGTAAAAAAATATAAGAGCATTTAGATCACTAAAGTAGTGATCTAAACGCTGTTATATCTGTTACAGAGAAAGTAAGACATTATATCACATGCATTATAATTTCTCGTTAGTTCATTTTTTTTCCTAGTGAGATAGTGCTCCATTTTTTAGTTCCGCACAGGGCCCCACATTTTGCTAGCCCGCCCCTGCAGGAAACCTCAACAAGAAGATCATCCTAGAGCAACAAGATTCCTCCCCTAGTTCCGTTGGCCGGTCTTTACGCAAAACTACGTAGCCTCTGGCCACCCAAAAAAGCTGCGTGAATTGGTCGACATTGTCGAGCTTTGTCTCTTGTAGGCACACCACATGACACGACGAGGAGGCGATTGTGGCGTTCAACGTAGAGCGACGATCTGGGAAGTTCAAGCCCCTAATGTTCTAGCTCAAAAAGTTGATGGGATGTTCTAGCATTACTAGATCATTGATGGCGCGCGTTGTTGCACCCGTCTATTTTGGATGTTGTATTATAGTGTTAGATTTTAATATAAACCCGGAGTCCAAATTTAAGAATGAAGTGAAAATAATCTAAGAAGAACGAACTGAAAAGAGTGAAGTAAAAGATGTCTTCCAGTTTTGTGTAGAAACTTAGGGCTATTTAGGAAGAACGGAGTGGGAAAAAATCAATGCACCAAATTAACGATGTAAAAAATGCACAAAAAGTACAGAGAGTAATGATATAAGATAAGGCGCAAATTTGTTGAAGTCCAAACCTGGAATGTAATGTAGTTGTTGGAGTAAATGACCACGGGTAGTCCAATCTACTCCCCATGATATTTCAAACATCAGGGACGGTTGCGCCCCTCGCACATCAAAGACAAGGGACCGCCTTATTGTGACCGGCTGGTCCGAACGACCGGCTGGTAGAAGGCGGCGAGGCCCAAAGGGCGGCCCTGGCACGGACCGACTCCTAGCAGGCAGCCACCAGAGCGGCCGACTCCTAGCAGGTGGCCCACTCTCGCGCCCTCAAAGTTTGCACCCACATAACAACGACGAGACAGGGCGTAGCTACAGTGTAGCCTGCCACCCCTGAATCCAGGAATGAACGTGGCCATAGTGCAGCGTACCGGGTGGCCATCCCTAGCCCGACGCGTCACTGTTGCCATGCAGCCCATGACATCATCCATGGCATAGGGAGCAATGCTCCCATGACGGGCTGTCGGTACGGCCTGCAGGAGGCGGGCCCTACCTGTCGGTGAGATGCTAGAAGACGGCAAGCCATGACCAGTCGACATAGGAGGAGGCCGACTCACAGCAGCCGACACTCCCCTTCCCTTGGAGTTTGTGCGCCATTAACGAGATAAAACGGGGTGTGGCTACAGTGCACACCCACCACGCGACGGTACTGTAGCCACGCTCTCCCTGACCAAGCCCTCGTCATTAGAGGCAAGGATAACGTGATGAGTAGCCGACAGGACCCACAAGCGGCGGGCCCTAACTGTCGGTCGAGAGCCCGGCAGCCGGCGGACCCACAAGTGGTGGGCCCCAGCAGCCGGCAACCAGAGACACTGACGGCCTGGTCCTACACCCGGCTGGATTACCGTTGTACCCCTGGGGGGTAGGCCTATATAAACCCACAGGGCACCCATGCAAAGGGTTCAGCCTCTTAGAGAAAACACATATAGAGAGAGGAGTAGAGCTAGCCTAGCCCTTCTTCCTCCTCTAACCAAACAGCTCAAGGAGCAAGCTTGTAGCTTCTTGTTGATCTAGTGACCATGTAGAGACCCCGCAGAGCAGGACTAGGGGTGTTATCTCCTAGGAGAGCCCCGAACCTGGGTAAGATGCATAGGCGTACGTGTTTACGCCTTATCCCGATTCCAGGCACCGGTGATGTCTTACTAGCTCCCACCATGATAAGCCATCCCTTGGCATATGTCGCACCAAGTCCCCGACATTTGGCGCCCACCAAGGGGCTAGGTGCACCGTCGTCCGAAGATCTATTCTGGACGGGAGCCTTGTTCCTCCCTGGCGAGCGCAGCCAGCCAGGCATGCCCGATGGCGTTTGCAACGACACGCTGCATGGCACGGAAGTCGCCTGCGTGGCGAGCTGCCTCGCTGATCTCATCAGTGAGATTCGCCTCTCTGACGAGCCTGCGCCAGGCGCGGGTGCAGCCAGCTCTGAGAGCTGCCTCATCGACCTCCTTGGCAAGCTCGACATCGCCAATGAGCCCGCCTCCAACTTGGAGTCGATCGGCTCCACAAACCCGATGCTTGTCGACTCCGACACGACATCCCTCGATGCCTTCCCCACCAACGTGGTGGTCATCGAGGACACGCTCCCCTGTGCGAACAGCGGCGGCAGCACCATCACCGAGGTGCTCGTCATCAGCCATGATGGAACCTCTGGTGGGGACGTCCAAGATCCGCTGCACGCGGCAATGCGTGACCTTTCTATACCCATCGCGGGCGATGCCAATGCCGAGATGCTAGAAGCCTGCTGCGTTACGCTCGTCGAGAGCGGCAAGAAGTTGGCCGCTATGAAACGCCTCACCGAGACCTATCAGCATGAGGTCCATCACGCTGTTTGTGGCATGCCGGCTGCTGACGATCCTAGACAAGTGGGCATCATCCGACAGTGCGGCGCGGCCATAGCCAGCATGTTGGGGGCTGACCGCCCGGTCTACGCCACAACCATCGATAACATACACGTTGCCCAGGCGGCAGCAGATGAGCTAGAGCACCTGGAGGGTGACGAGCGATGCTGCATGCCGGAGCATGTTCAGCAGCTCATCGACGCGGCTGCCGCGCAGTAAGAAGCCAATGCGCATGCTGAGAATCCCCCCCCCCACCGAGATCAAGGCGCGACCTCCCCGAACATTGACATCCGGTGGCGCCCACGACCGAAGAGACAAAGAGCCGGCTGCTAGCCACAGTTGGACGCGCCTCACCATTGAGCGCGACCAAGATGGCTGCCCACGAGCTGTGGAGCGGCGGGACGACCGTCCGCCTCCTCCTCCTCCTTGAAGGGAGAGGAATGCCTCCCCGCCGCCTGTTGGGAAGCCGACGCTCAGCGGCCGGCTGGGTCGCCATGAAGGAATTGGAGAAAACGACAATCCTGGCTCGATCCCAGGCGCTAGAAGAAGAGGATGCGATTGGTCCGCCTTGTTTTGCCCCCTGCATTCGCGACGAGCCCTTCCCCAAAGGGTTCTTGCTCCCAAGAGATACGCCCAAGTACAACAGCTTACTGAAGCCGAAAGATTGGCTGGTCGACTACTCCACCGCAGTCAACATAGCAAACAGAACAAGCGTGTTGCCATGAAGTATGTTCCCCTCATGCTTCAGGGCACAACCCGCACTTGGCTGAACAGCCTGAAGCCATACAACATCAACAGCTAGGTAGATTTCACCGAAGTCTTCATCCGCACCTTTACCAGCACTTACAAGCGGCCGCCCAAGCCTCGCCAGCTCCCTCTGTGCGTCCAAGGCCCTACCGAATCCACTCGCGACTACCTGACGCGATGGGCCGAGTTGCGCAACTCCTGTGAAGGGGTGCACGAGGTTCAAGCCATAGAGTACTTTACTGTCGGGTGCAGAGAAGGCACCCTACTCAAGCACCGACTCCTCTGCGATGAGCCAGCCACACTCGACGAGCTACTGATCATAGCAGACAAGTACGCCACTGTCGACTCCTCTATGAAGTCGGAGCTTCAGGTGGACACGTCTGGGAAGGTGCTCCCTCCGGCCCCTAGAACGCCGGCTGGTGACACCAGTCGGCGCTAGCAGTAGAACGACAACAAGCGCAAAGCCCCGATGCCAGCTTCCACCAGCCGGCAGGTGGAAATAGTCGAAGATGAGCAGCCGGAGGGGCAACCCTTACCCAAGCATCAGAAAGGTAGCAAACCGGCCTGGCAGCCTGCTTGTTCTTATGAGCAAACCCTTGATGTGCCCGCAAGTTCCATAGCGGCGAGAAGCCGTCCAATCACATCACCCAGAAGTGCCACTGGCTCACCCGAATCTCCAAGGGCGAAGGGCTGCTGCCCCCTCCGCCTGCTAGCCAGCCACCTCCGCCTCCTCAGCAACCGGCGGCCCGTCCAACAGTTGGTGCCATCTGAGATGAATTTCCTGAAGAGCATGCCTCCTATGTCGTCTTAAGAAGCCAAGCCAGTGATAGGCACAGCAGGCGGAAGTAGCCCAGAGAGGTCAATGTTGTTAGTATAGAAGGTCCCACCCACATGCACTGGTCCGAAAAGCTTATCACTTGGAGCCAAGCTGACCACCCGGCTGTGATGCCCAATCCGGGTTCATATGCCCTGGTGCTTGAGGTGACCTTTGCAACAGAGAGGCGGAACTGCCGTTTCAGCTGAGTGCTGATAGATGGCGACAACAACATCAATATCCTGTACAAGGAGACCATGGGCCGACTAGGCATCATGGCCAAGGAACTCCAGCCAAGTCGGACTATTTTTCATGGCATAGTCCCAGGCCTATCCTACTCCCCAACCGGCAAGATAAAGACTGACATCCTGTTTGGCGACAGCAACCATTTCTGTCGTGAGCCAATCTGGTTTGAGGTGGTGGACTTGGAAAGCCCCTATCATGCTCTTTTCGACTGCCCTGCACTGGCAAAGTTCATGATGGTCCATCGTTATGCATACCTGAAAGCCAAGATGCCAGGCACCAAAGGTATCATCACTATCGCTGGAGATTACAAGAAGTCATAAGATTGTGCGGCTGCCAGCAGTCGGCTGGCTGAGTCCCTCGTCATAGCTCAAGAAAGATGGCTCCTTGATCGGATGGTAGCAATGGCCAGCGAGAAGCCGACCATGCTGTCTGATCCCAAGGAAACCAAAGCGGGGGCCTCATTCCAGCCGGCCAAAGAGACCAAGCAGATCCCCTTGGACCATGACCACCCGGAGCGATTTGCTGTTATAGGCTCCGGCCTCAATAGCAAATAGGAAGGAAAGCTCGTTGAGGGAGTCCTGGATTAAGGGGTCCTCGGATACCGGACTATATACTTTGGCCGGACTATTGGACTATGAAGATACACGATAGAAGACTTCGTCCCGTGTCCGGATGGGACTCTCCTTTGCGTGGAAGGCAAGCTTGGCGATTCGGATATGTAGATTTCCTTCTCTGTAACCGACTCTGTGTAACCCTACCCCCCGCCAATGTCTATACAAACCGGAGGGTTTAGTCCATAGGACCAAGAACAACAATCATAATCATAGACTACCTTCTAGGGTTAGCCTCATCGATCTCATGGTAGATCAACTCTTGTAATACTCATATCATCAAGATCAATCTAGCAGGAAGTAGGGTATTACCTCCATAGAGAGGGCCCGAACCTGGGTAAACATCGTGTCCCCCTCCTCCGATTACCCTTAGCCTTAGACGCATAGTTTGGGACCCCCTACCCGAGATCCACCAGTTTTGACACCGACATTGGTGCTTTCATTGAGAGTTCCACTGTGTCGTCACCGTAAGGCTAAATGACTCCTTCAATCGTCTACAGCGATGCGATCCAGGGTGAGGTTTTCCTCCCTGGACAAATCTTCGTATTCGGTGGCTTTGCACTGCGGACCAATTCGCTTGGCCATCTGGAGCAGATCGATAGCTACGCCCCTGGCCACCAGGTCAGGTTTGGAAACCTGAATTACACTGCCGACATCCGCAGAGACTTGATCTTTGACGGATTCGAGCCCATGACAAGTGCGCCCTACGGCCGCGATGAACATGACTTAGATCTGCCATCAGACGGCGATCAGGAGATCACACCTGCGGCTGCCCCGGCTCTAAATCCGGAGCAAATTGCGCCATCTGTGGGCGGGGGGATGGACCCCACCATGGAGGCTTCGTACTCTTCAATGTCAGAGCCGAACACAGATTCAGCCTCTTTCGAGGCCTGTGTCATCGGACCCCCGGACTCATCTCCGGCTACAGGTTCCAAACTACGCGTGTCCGTGCCCGTCAAAATGGATTGGGCACCGATCTTGGAGTTTACCTCCACGGACATCTTTCAACACTCGCCCTTGGGCGACGTGTTAATTTCATTGAAGTTCCTCTCCTTGTCAGAGGACTCTCCGCCGAACTATGTCCGGCTTGAGTGGGAAGCGGACGACAAAGAATTTTGCTGCCCACCCACCACCCACTTAGTAGCCACTGTCGACGACTTGACCGACATGCTAGACTTCGACTCCTAAGACATCGACGGTATAGACGACGATGCGGGAGAAGAAGAGGAACCACCGCCCATAGGGCGCTGGACGGCCACCTCGTCATATGACATTTACATGGTGGATACCCCCAAAGAAGATAATGGCAAGGACAAAAAGGATACGGGTGAGGACAAACCTCCCGAAAAGAAGCCGAAGCACCGACGTCAGCGGCGCCACTCTAAACCACGCCATAGCAAACACAGCGATACCGGCACCGGAGACAACAACAATCCGGATGATGCCGAAGACAATGAAGACGACCCCACCCAGCCTGGATTCGAATAGGCCGGACAGGGGGACGGGCAAGCCAACCCTGATGAATAGGCCACGAATGAAAAGTCAGAGGAGGACAACTACATGCCCCCTCCGAGGATGACGTGAGCCTCAGCGATGATGAGTTAACCGTGCGTGAGGATCCCGTCGAGCAGGAACGCTTCAAGCGACGGCTTATAGCCACTGCGAAAAGCCTGAAGAAGAAGCATTAACAGCCTCAAGCTGATCAAGATCTGCTAGCTGATAGATGGACTGAAGTCCTGGCAGCCGAGGAATATGGTCTCGAATGCCCAAACAAAAGCTACCCGAAGCAGAAGTTGTTACCTCAATTCGAGGATGAGGCACTAACACAGGATGCGGCTGACCGGCCACCCCGTGGCCGAGAAAAAGTGACGTATCATCCTGAACACCAGCCCACACCATGTCGCCGAACAACTAAAAACACCAAGGCCTGGGGCTACATCCATGACCTGCGAGACGAACTAGAACACAAAGCAGAACAACCAAGATCGATCTACGGATCACGGGGGCATGCCTCAACACGCGACGATGACCGTCACGCCGGATATGCTACATACAAATCCACCCGAGCCGAATACAACAGACCAGCTACATCCGAACTGCGTCACAAAGTGGCTCGGTATAGAGGCGCTGCACACCCCCTATGCTTCACGGATGAAGTAATGGAACATGAGTTCCCTGAAGGGTTTAAACCCGTAAACATCGTATCATATGATGGGACAACAGATCCCGTGGTGTGGATTGAAGACTTCCTTCTCCACATTCATATGTTCCGCGGTGATGATCTCCACGCCATCAAGTACCTCCCATTAAAACTCAAGGGACCAGCTCGGCACTGGTTGAATAGTCTGCCCGAAAACTCCATTGGCAGTTGGGAGAACCTGGAAGACGCATTTCTTGACAACTTCCAAGGCACCTATGTACGACCACCGGACACTGATTACTTAAGTCATATAACCCGAAAGCCCGGATGTTGGAAATATGCCCTAGAGGCAATAATAAAATGGTTATTATTATATTTCCTTTTTCATGATAATTGTCTATTGTTCATGCTATAATTGTGTTATCCGGAAATCGTAATACATGTGTGAATACATAGACCACAACATATCCCTAGTGAGCCTCTAGTTGACTAGCTCGTTGATCAACAGATAGTCATAGTTTGTTGACTATGGACATTGTATGTCACTGATAACAGGATCACATCATTAGGAGAATGATGTGATGGACAAGACCCAATCCTAAGCATAGCACAAGATCGTGTAGTTCGTTTGCTAGAGCTTTTCCAATGTCAAGTATCATTTCCTTAGACCATGAGATAGTGTAACTCCCGGATGCCGTAGGAGTGCTTTGGGTGTACCAAACGTCACAACATAACTGGGTGACTATAAAGGTATACTACAGGTATCCCCGAAAGTATCTGTTGGGTTGACACGGATCGAGAATGGGATTTGTCACTCCGTATGACGGAGAGGTATCTCTGGGCCCACTCGATAATGCATCATCATAATGAGCTCAATGTGACCCAGTGTTTGGTCACGGGATCATGCATTACGGTACGAGTGAAGTGACTTGCCGGTAACGAGATTGAACGAGGTATTGGGATACCGATGGTCGAATCTCGGGCAAGTAACGTACCGATTGACAAAGGGAATTCTATACGGGATTACCTGAATCCTTGACATCGTGGTTCATTCGATGGGATCATCGTGGAACATGTGGGAGCCAACATGGGTATCCAGATCCCGCTGTTGGTTATTGGCCGGAGAGCTGTCTCGGTCATGTCTACATGATTCCCGAACCCATAGGGTCTAAACACTTAAGGTTCGGTGACTCTAGGGTTGTAGAGATATTAGTATGCAGTAACCCGAAAGTTGTTAGGAGTCCCGGATGAGATCCCGAACGTCGCGAGGAGTTCCGGAATGGTCTGGAGGTGAGGATTTGTATATAGGAAGTCCAGTTTCGGCCACCGGGAAAGTTTCGGGGGTCATCAGTATTGTACCGGGACCACCGGAAGGGTCCGGGGGGTCCACCGGGTGGGGCCACCTATCCCGGAGGGCCACATGGGCTGAAGTGGGAAGGAACCAGCCCCTGGTGGGCTGGTGCGCCTCCCTTGGGCCTCCCCCTGTGCCTAGGGTTGGAAACGCTAGGGGTGGGGGGCGCCCCAATTGACCTGAGGGGCAAGTCCCCCCCTTGGCCGCCCCCCCCCCCCCCTTAAGATTAGATCTCTAGGGGGCCGGCGCCCCACCAGGTCCCCTATATAAAGAGGGGGGAGGGAGGGCAGCCGCACCCTAGTCCCTGGCGCCTCCCTCTCCCCCCGTACCACCTCTCCCTCTCGCTGAGCTTGGCGAAGCCCTGCCGAGATCGCCGCTGCTTCCACCACCACGCCGTTGTGCTGCTGGATCTCCATCAACCTCTCCTTCCCCTTGCTGTATCAAGAAGGAGGAGATGTATTCCCCAACTGTACGTGTGTTGAACACGGAGGTGCCGTCCGTTCGCCACTAGGATCTTCGGTGATTTGGATCACGTCGAGTACGACTCCCTCAACCCCGTTCTCTTGAACGCTTCCGCTCGCAATTTACAAGGGTATGTAGATGCACTCCTCTCTCTCGTTTCTAGATGACTCTATAGCTTGATCTTTGTGAAGCGTAGAAATTTTTTATTTTCTGCAATGTTCCCCAACACCGGAGAGTCAGCCAGGAAATTCTGGACTCAGTTCTTAACTAAAAAGAACCAGATTGTCGACTGTCCAGATGCCGAAGCCGTAGCGGACTTTAAACATAACATCCGCGATGAGTGGCTAGCCCGACACCTTGGCAAAGAGACGCCGAAATCCATGGCAACCCTCACAACACTCATGCCCCGCTTTTGTGTGGGTGAGGATAGCTGGTTAGCCCGTAGCGGTAGCACATCAGGAAAGCCCGGCGCGTCAGATACCAGAGACAGCAACGGCAAACCCCGACGCAACAGATTCAAGCGTCGAAATAATGGACATAACGTCGAAGACACGACCGTCAATGCCGGATTCAGTGGCTCCAAGTCCGTTCAGCGGAAGAAGCCATTCAAAAGAAATAATATGGGTCCGTCTAGTCTGGACCGCATCCTAGATCATCCATGTCAAATCCATGGCACCCCGATAAACCAGCCAACCACACCAATAGAGAGTGCTGGGTGTTCAAACAGGACAGCAAGTTAAATGTCGAAAATAGAAAAGGAGCTGCATAGCGATGATGACGAGGATTCCAGGCCACCAAACACAGGGGGACAGAAGAAATTTCCTCCCCAAGTTAAAACAGTAAATATGATATACGCCACCCATATCCCCAAGAGGGAACGGAAGCGCGCACTAAGGGATGTCTACGTGATGGAGCCATTCGCCCCAAAATTCAACCCATATGATCTTCCTGTCCGATCACCTTCGATCGCAGGGACCATCCGACCAGTATTCGTCATGGTGGTTCAGCCGCACTGGTCCTTGACCCTATAATCTACGGATTCCACCTCACAAGAGTCCTCATGGACGGTGGCAGCAGCCTGAACCTGCTTTATCACGATATAGTGCATAAAATGGGTATTGATCCCTCAAGGATCAAACCTACCGAAACCACCTTCAAAGGTGTCATACCAGGTGTAGAGGCCCGTTGCACAGGCTCAATCACACTGGAAGTGGTCTTCGGCTCCCCAGATAACTTTCGAAGCGAGGAGTTAATCTTCGACATCGTCCCTTTTCGCAGTGGTTACCACGCACTGCTTGGATGAACTGCATTTGCTCGATTCAATGCGGTGCCACACTGTGCCTATCTCAAGCTCAAGATGCCCGGACCCCGCGGTGTCATAACAGTCAACAGAACACGGAGCGCTCCCTCCGCACTAAGGAACACACAGCAGCACTGGCAGCAGAAGCACAGAGCGGCCTTTCTAGGCAAAACCTCAATTCGGCAATAAGTCCTCCGAATAATCTTAAACGAGTCTAAACTGCTCTACAACAGAACCATCCAGCTCGCCCAGAGTGCACCTAGCAATTCGGCCTCCGTTCTAGTCCCAGTCAAGCGGCACAATTTGTGTCGCGCGTACATAACTACGCACTTAAGATACCATGGGCATCAACGGAGGCACACCTAGACAGCGGTCCACAATGCGGCTCAACCGCCCAGGATCCACACACCTTTACCTTTTTCTTCTCCTCTTCAGGTCTCCTCTTCTTGAGGCTTCATTTTTTATAACGTGATCATCGAACCCATCGCGGAAGAATACACCAAGAGAAGCCAGGGGCTTTGACGTACGATGGAACTCCCAAGTGGTCTTTGTTAATGATTGTTATTCCTGTTTACATACCCGCACGCAGCCCGCTCTTGGTAAACGACATGTTAAATAGCCTTGTTCGCTTCTCGCACGTATGGTACAAATATGCATTAATGTATCATTCAAATTACAAGGGAAATCAAACTTGATGTGTTTTGCCTTTTATTCATCTTTTTCCTTGTCTTTATACTTAATGCATTCGTACATTCTGGTACACTTTAAATCGCCAGGGGCTTCAATGCACCCATAACATGGCAAGAAAGTCTAAACACTTTATAGTATAGCTCAGCACCCCGAACTTATAGCATTAAATGCATTGGCTCCGAATCATGTCTTTGGTCAAATGTTGGGTTTGCGTGGCTCCCATGTTTTGCCACCTTATGTTCCGCTATATCGGCTTAGGCGGCACAGGGAGAACTACAACGATTGTGTCCCGGTTCTTTCGGACAAGCACCTCAGTAGAGAAAGCCGAAAACTGACTGTCATGATGTAGCGAGAGCTGGTCACTATTCGAGAGGTCTCAAAATCC
Source organism: Triticum aestivum (assembly GCF_018294505.1). Lineage (NCBI taxonomy): Eukaryota > Viridiplantae > Streptophyta > Magnoliopsida > Poales > Poaceae > Triticum > Triticum aestivum. The sequence goes on from NC_057795.1 coordinate 57,221,041, forward strand.
CTAAAGATTTTTCCCGCTTCAAGTGATGAATAGGTTATCGCCTGATTTAGGCCTATATAGCGCCCCAAGTTCGGCCTTCCGAATACTAGGGGCTTCGCCAAAATTTAAAGTTATAGAGCACCTATGGCTAAGTGAGAGTGATAAAGCCGTATAGTCCGATTGCCCGGTTCGTTGCGCCGAACACCTCCTTAAAGGACCCAAAAATGGGGTAAAGAGTGTTTGGATTTATCCCGGACACCCCTATACTAGCTATGTGGGGGCAGAAGCCGACGACTGGCCAACTCTCAAAATTTCTTAAACGGCCGCACAGGAGAGACAGTTTTAAATAAACATGCAATACATATTGCATAGCGAACTTGTTATATATTACAAGATAGGATAAAATTAATGTATTCATTCAAAGATTACATCCTTCACACATCGCTCCACCACAATGTGGGCTCCCTCCAGGACTCCAGCATAATACATCTCGGGACGACGGTGCTCTTTGCCCTCTGGCGGTCCCTCGGTCATCAGCGCCTTGGCATTCATCTTTGCCCAATGCACCTTTGCATAGGCAAACGCCATCCGCGCACCCTCAATACACATCGACCCCTTTATGACGTCAAGTCATGGGCAGGCATTCACAAGCCGCTTAACGAGTTCGAAGTAATTGCTAGGCAGGGGCTCGGCCGGCCACATCCGGACTATAAGGTCCTTCATGGCCAGTTCGGCTGCCCTGTGCAGTTCGAGTAACTGTTTCAGCTGGTCGCCCAAGGGACTTGGATGCTCTGGCCCAAGGTACTGGGACCAGAACAACTTCTCCGTCGAACTCCCTTCTTCATCTCGGTAGAACTCCGCGGCATCTGATATACTATGTGGCAAATCCGCAAACGCTCCTGGATAACTCCGAATTCGGGTAAGTAAAAAGAATGTTTCCTTCACATGCTTGCTTTGCATAAGAAAAGCCTTACCCGCCGCAATCTTTTGGGCCTCCTGGATTTCCTGGAGGGCTTTCTGGGCTTCGACTCTGGCATCTTGTGTGCTCTGGAGGGCTTTGGCAAGCTCAGACTCTTTAGTCTTTGAGTCACGCTCCAAGGATTCGTACTTCTTGATGGCATCCTGGAGCTCTTGCTGCACCTCACCGACCCGGGCCTCATGCTTCTCACATGCGGCGCATTCCTTGGCCGCTTTGTCTTCGGCCTCGGCTAACGCCTTCTTCAGGGTCGCCACCTCGGTCGTGGCCCCTACAAAAAGTCCACAACGCTTTCATTAGCGTGAACCAATCACTGCTCATAAAATTCACACGCAGGGTACTATATACCTTGGCTCTCCTCCAGCTGCCCCTTCAAAAGGTTGAGTTCTTTCTCGGTCCATGCCAAGCTCTGGTTTAGTCCAGAGACCTCGGCAGTACGAGCGGCAGCGGCTAGCAGCGACGCATGCTTATTTCACATAAGACATCTTCTGTTAGACTCCTGCGATTATTATTGGTCCTCTGTTCGGCTTTTCTTTCCGAACACCTAACAGAGCATCAGGGGCTACTGTCTATACTATAATATTTTTTCCACAATTTTAGTGCTTACCTCAAAACCTGTTAGAAGGCTGGCGCAGGCTTCTGTCAGTCCTCTTTTGACGGACTGAACCTTCTTAATCACCGCAATCATGAGAGTATGGTGTTCTTCATCAATGGCAGCGCCGTGAAGCACTTCCAACAACATGTCCGGTGCCTCCGGATGGACGGAGGTCATCGGTACAGACGGCTCACTCCCCTTGCTAGGGGCGGCCCTTTTTCCCAAGTCCAGAACCTTTTGGGTTTCTGGATCCAAATTCGGCTTGGGGCCAAACTGGCTGCGGCCCCCGAACTCGGTGTCCATGAGGACCTTCACCAACTGTTCGGTCACCGGGGTCTCACCCTCTGGCGTCTCCGGAGCGGTCTCCCCTTGGCCCGGCATCCTTCGAGACAACACCTTGGTGTTGTCCACACCCTTGGGGAGGAAGCCGTCAGGAGGGACTCGCCGTTCTTTGCCGCCCAGTCCAACGATCCCTCTGAAGAGGAGGATATCTCGATGTTGGACTTGGCCGGACTGCAGGAGCATAACTGGTATGGTAAGACGCAATGAAACAAATAGATCTGGCATACTAGTATGTCCGGATACTTACGATTTGGCCAGGGGCTTGACCCTGGGGTCCCACTCCTCGCTACTATTGGAAGCTATGGTGGAGTAGTCCGGAAGGGAAGTCTTCCCCTTCTGGGATGCTTCGGCCTCCCCTTCCGTGGAGACCTTCCTCTTCCTCCCCCCGGTAGTTAGGGGACGGATTTCCTCCTCCTCCTTGTCGTCTTCGGTGGAGGAGCTCTCCTAGGCATCCTCAGACACCGAGTCCGAGGCACCCTTGCGACGGAGACCATCTCTGGTCCCCGTTGCCGCCTTCTTGGCCTTCTTCTCTTGCACCTCATAGGGCGCCGGAAACAACATCCTCGTCAAGAGAGGTGATTCTAGATCTTCAGGTTGCGGGGCCGGACAGTCGATCCTCTCCGCTACCGCTACCCAATCCTAGATGTTTGGTCTGGAGGCTTAGGTTCCTCCCGCAGGCATGTTAGTAAAAGGGCATGTATCGCAAATATGATAACTCACCGGATTAGCTTGGCATTTTGTGCTGAGCCCGCGGTCTTCGGTCGTGGGCGGTGGTGTGTCGCTGGCATTGAACAGCACCTTGCAGATGTCTTCGTGCGTTGAGTCGAAGAGCTCTTTCAACATCTGGTGTGTGGCCGGGTTGAACTCCCATAAATTGTAAGCCCGTCTCTGGCACGGAAGGATCTGATGGAAGAGCATGACTTGGATCACATTGACGAGCTTGATTTTCTTGCTCACCATATTTCGAACACATGTCTAGAGTCCGGTCAGTTCTTTCGCTCAGCCCCAGGATAGGCCCTTCTCCGTCCAGGAGGTGAGCCGCATGGGAATGCCAGATCGAAATTCAGGGGTCGCTGCCCAGTTAGTGTCGTGCGGCTCGGTGATGTAGAACCACCCCGATTGCCACCCCTTTAGGTCTCCACAAAAGAGCCTTCGAGCCAGGTGACCTTGGGTATCTTACCCACCATGGCGCCTCCGCACTCCGCTTGTTGGCTGCTCACCACTTTTGGTTTCACATTGAAAGTCTTCAGCCATAGGCCGAAGTGAGGTGGGATGCGGAGAAAGGCCTCACACATGACAATAAATGCCGAGATGTTGAGGATGGAGTTGGGGGCCAAGTAATGGAAATCGAGCCCGTAATAGAACATAAGTCTGCGGAAGAACGGGTGTAGGGGGAATCCCAGCCCGCGGATGAAATGGGAGAGAAATACCACCCTTTCCCAGGGCTCCAAGGTAGGGACGACCTGCCCCTTGGCCGGAAGCCGGTGCGCGATGTACTAGGACAAATATCCGGTCGCCCGGAGTTTCTTGATGTCTTACTTCTTGATGGAGGAAGCCATCCACTTGCCTCCCGCGCCGGACATGTTTGGAGTGTTCTTGCACGGAAGGCGAAAGCTTGGGCGTTGGAGCTCGAGGATGGATGAGCAGAGGAAGCAAAAGGCGTGGGTGAGAAAGGGGAATTCTTATCCCTTTATAAAGGCAGATCATGCGCCTCCCCACATGTCTTAAAACTCACTTATTTACCAAGCACTGTGCTAATAGCTCGGTTGGGTTACCCACACCCGTATTAATGAGTATCCCGTGATAAGGGGACACGATCTCTGCTTCGACAAGACGTGCCAATGAAACTGCCTCGTAAATTGTGTTAGGGCAGGCAGATAAAATGGTTCGTATAATAACCAGGCCATGGTGTGATGTCACTCTATGAAAAAACTGTCAACAGATTAGATATGTAAAATAGTATGCTCTCTACGGTGGTATGTGGAATTTGTTTTTGCAGAGCCGGACACGATTCTTGTGTTCAATATTTGTTTTGAAGTATTCGGAGAAGGAACCCGCCTTGCAATGCCGAAGACAATCTGCACGCCGGACTCAATCGTCATTGAAGCCTGGTTCAGAGGCTACTGAGGGAGTCTTGGATTAAGGGGTCCTCGGACAGCCGGACTATATACTTTGGCCGGACTGTTGGACTATGAAGATACAAGATAGAAGACTTCATCCCGTGTCCGGATGGGACTCTCCTTTGCGTGGAAGGCAAGCTTGGCGATTCGGATATGTAGATTTCCTTTTCTGTAACCAACTCTGTGTAACCCTAGCCCCCTCCAGTGTCTATATAAACCGGAGGGTTTTGTAACACCCACGATGCGGCTATATCTCCCACGTGTCGAAGCACGACTTAGAGGCATAACCGCATTGTGGTTTTGTCGCAAGAAGGGTCATCGTCACACAATCCCATGTAATGAACAAGAATGGGATAAAGAGTTGGCTTACAATCGCCACTTCACACAATGAACATATAATAAATCATACATCATTCAGAGTACACACACATAGTCCGACTACGGACGAAGCCAACAGAAAAGAAGAAAACCCAACTGCTAGATCCCCGATCGTCCCAAATGGGCTCCACTACTGATCAACATGAAACGAAACATAGCAACAACTAAGATCTTCGTTGAGCTCCCATCTGAGCTCGGTTGCATCATCTGCACTGGTATCATCGGCACCTGCAACTGTTGTGATAGTATCTGGTGAGTCACGAGGACTCGGCAATCTCAAAACCCGCGAGATCAAGACTATTTAAGCTTATGGGTAGGAAGTGGTAAAGAGGTGGAGTTGCAGCAAGCACTAAGCAAATATGATGGCTAACATACGCAAATAAGAGCGAGAAGAGAAGCAACGGAACGGTCGAGAAGCTAGAAGTGATCAAGAAGTGATCCTGAAGACTACTTACGTCAAACATAACCCAAAACCGTGTTCACTTCCCGGACTCCGCCGAGAAGAGACCATCACGGCTACACACGCGGTTGATGCATTTTAAAGAGGTCAAGTGTCAAGTTATCTACAACCGGACATTAACAAATTCCCATCTGCCTATAACCGCAGGCACGGCTTTCGAAAGATTATACCCTGCAGGGGTGTCCCAACTTAGCCCATGATAAGCTCTCGCGATCAACGAAGGATATTCCTTCTCCCAGGAAGACCCGGTCAGACTCAGAATCCCGGTTTACAAGACATTTCGACAATGGTAAAACAAGACCAGCAAAGCCGCCCGATGTGCCGACAAATCCCGATAGGAGTCGCACGTATCTCGTTCTCAGGGCACACCGGATGAGCCAGACGTCGGGTTGGCATAGACCCTGATTGCCCAGGGGGCGCCGGACATCGCTCAGTTTGGACCAGCACCCGGAGGAGCACTGGCCCGGGGGGGGGGGGGAATAAAGATGACCCTTGAGTCTGCAGAACCCAAGGGAAAAAGGCTTAGGTGGCAAATGTTAAAACCAATGTTGGGCCTTGCTGGAGGAGTTTTATTCAAAGCGAACTGTCAAGGGGGTCCCATAAATCACCCAACCGCGTAAGGAACGCAAAATCCGGGAACATAACATCGGTATGACCGAAACTAGGGAGACAAGAGTGGAACAAAACACCAGGCATAAGGCTGATTCTTCCACCCTTTACCAAGTATATAGATGCATTAATTAAATAAGAGATATTGTGATATCCCAACATAATCCTGTCCATCATGGAGCAATCTTCAACTTCACCTGCAACTAACAACGCTATAAGAGGGGCTGAGCAAAGCGGTAACATAGCCAAACAATGGTTTGCTAGGAAGGGTGAAAAAGTTAGAGGCTGACATGGCAATATGGGAGGCATGGTAAACAAGTGATAGGTAGTGCAGGATAGCGATAGAACGAAGCAACTAGCAAGCAAAGATAGAAGTGATATCGAGGGTAAAGGTCATCTTGCCTGAAATCCCGCAAGGAAGAAGAACGAGTCCATGAAGAAGACAAACGGACGTAGTCGAACAAATCCTCACAACTCCGGAACGAAACCGAAGCTAACGAGAGAAGCAACCCGGAAAGAAACAAACAACATAGTAAACAACCACCACAGACACATGGCATGATGCACAACCAAGTATGATGCATGTCCGGTTTAATGAGGCATGGCATGGCAAAGTGCAACAAACAACACTACAAATTAAGTGGAGCTCAATATGCAACAAGTTGCATATTAACGGAACACCACATCAATTATTTAGTTCTCACTCGTTATGTACCCAACAATATTAAACGTTGTTAAACATGGCAAGGGGTGAAGCATATGAAAAACTACCTATCTAGGCAAATTTAAATGAGGCCGGAACAACAAACAACAAGTCCGGAAAAACCTCATGAGCATATATTAGATTTGGTACTGTTCTGCCCTAAACACAATTTTAGAGTTGTTAAACATGCAAAGCAAGTACACCAAGTTAAACTAGGATTTTTCTACCCCATTTACATATATAATTTATTTAAAACCTAGCTACGGATTAATAGTTGAATTAAAGCATTTTAACATGGCATTTGAGCAAATTTAATCAAACAACATTTTAAACATTTTTAACATGGATGAAACTGGCAAAATATTAATCTACACAAAATTCTAAGCATTTTACATATATAAAGTATTTGCATATGATGCACGGTTAATTAAACATGAGCATTTTAAAATGATGGCAATTTTCTGAAAATATGCATGATAAAGAATAAATGCTAAAACGCATGGAAGAGGGAAAAAACATGCACGGGCCGAATTGCAGCACGCCACAGCAGCCCAGGAGTGGGGGGAAAATAAATAAAAGAGGGGCAAAACAATTCGGGGCACCCTGGGATTCGATCCGAGGACCTCCTGCATGTGTGCGTGCGGGCTGACCAGCTGAGCTAGTGGTGTGCTTGTGCAATGAAAGGGGTTCGGCTCATTAAGAGATTGCCCAGGGCCGAGCCTCTCTGTATAGGCGGAGAAGACGACGGCTGCGAGGACGGAGCCGGCGAGGTCAGCCATGGTGATGACGGGGCTTGGGAGGCCACGGCGGGTGTGCGGGATAGGCTAAGGAGCACGTGTGCTTGGGGCTTCTAGGTGCAGGGGCGTGTGCGTGTGCGGGGTACGAGCTCATGCTCACCTCGGGCGCGCGGCATGGCGATGATCAGGCGAGGCATGCGGGTGATCAAACATCGAGAGGAAGGAACGGAGAGGATGGGGCGTTACCCAGATCACCATATGATACGATGAGGTCGATGGATACACGCCGGACACGACGGGACGGAGCTCTGAACCTTGTCGAAATTCTGACCGTGAAGGAAGTGGAAGCAGAGGAGGGAGACGACGTGGCCGATGGCGTGAAGGCGAGATGGTGTTCGATCCGTGACGTGGAGGAAGCAGGGGAAGAAGACCGCGACGGGGCGCTGGACTTGGCGATCCGGCTCGTGGAGGTCGCTCCAGAGGAAGAAGAAGGCCACCACGACGTGGACGACACCGGGCTCGAGCTCGGCTTGGCTCGACCGGCCATGGCGACGGCGACGGCAGGGAGGCGCGTTGGGGAGGCTCCCGCCCAACTAACTGGGGGGATCGGTCGAGGAGGGTGACGGGGTGCAGGAAGACATGTCGAAGACGAGCTTGAGGCCCTCCGGCCGCGAGAACGACGACGGGCATCGACGGTTTATTTCTCTGCTCTCGGTGGTGCTCTCTGATCTTGAGGAAGAAGGGAAAACAGAGGGGAGGAAGAGAGATGGCGGCGCGAGGAGGGAAGGAGGAGGGAGGAGGAAACCCTAGGGGTCGCTGCGGGGCTTTATAGGGGCGCAGGCAGGCGCTAGCCTCGACGTCCGTGAGCTCACGGCGCGACGGCGCGAGCGCTCTGTGTCTGGAGCGAGGGAGAATGAGGGGAAACGGAGCAGGTGGCCGTTTGGGCATTGGGCTGGGCCGGCTGGGGAGAGAAACATGTGGGCTGCGGGGTCTGCTGCTGGGCTGCTCTTCCTTTCTCTCCTCATCTCTTTTCCTTAGTTCTCCAGGCAGAATAACAAGAGCAGAAATGCACAGGGAGATCAGGAAGAACGTAGGCTGGGACGGAAATATTTATAAGATCCTGGATTTATGCACAATTTGAATAAAATGGTCTGGACATTTTAGAGATAGAAAAATAATTCAAGTTTGAATTTAATTCAAACTTGAGTCATTTTTGAACCCAACCAAAACATCTTCCAATGAGCTGAAAATTGTCAGAGAGGGTGTAGGCATGGTTTAAGATTAATAGGGAAAGAATGAACATTTATGGAGAAGGGGAAAAGGTCACTTGCCAAAATGAAGGAATGAAGAAGGAAGGAGGAGGTGATGATGCATGATCATACGTGGAGCATGCAACAATGTAACATGCATGAATATGATAATGCACATGATGATTATGAGAATGCCAAAAATGACAAGAGGCACAAATGCAACATGACAAAGATGGGCATGGCAATGCAATATAACCAAATGATGAACATCATGCAAGAAGCGAAATAAAAGAGCAAGCACAAAAGAAACACACGGTGATCACGAAAAATATGGAAGTCTTCTGAAGCGTTGGTCTTGGGGCGTTACAACACTCCTCCACTAACAAGAGATCTCGTCCCGAGATCTAGGAATGGCACCGGAGAGAAACAGAAGAGGAAGAGAAAAGGTAAAACTAAGTTGCTTCTTTGACAAATAAGTGAAACCATGAACCTTGAGAGGTTGGACAAATTGGAAGAAAGAATACCATGAAGATGAACGAAATGAAAACACTCCGTTGGACAAGGAACAAAGAATACGGCGAGAAAGAAGAGCTTAAGTGACAAGATAGACATTGAAACCACTCCGGTTAAAACAAGATAGATAAGCAATAAGAATGCAATAATTCAGGCAACACTCCGACTGAAAATGGAAGCAATTAGAATCATGAACTTGGGATGATTGGACGATACTTGACGAAATCAACAACACACTGTCTCCACAACAATTAAACGAATGACACAAGGGGTAAGAATGATTTTAGAGAGCACTCCGGTTGAGAAGGGAGGCAAAATTTGATAAGATGAAAAGAACTTGAAGAGATGATACAACACTCCGGTTGAGAAGGGAGGTAAACTTGGCAAAATGGGGAGAACTTGAAAAGAGGGCACGACACTCCAATTACATGGATAAGCACGAAGAGAACACAGTCCTCACAATTCGAGATGATGAGTGAAGAGAACAACATCGCAATGCCTCCGGAAGAAGGAATGGGATGAAATGAACGGAGAGAAACAAGATCTTGAGAGAGCATGCTTGCAACAAATGCTAGAACGGAGTTGTTGGATTATCAACAACGAAAGGATAAGCTTGATGTGGGCTTATGGAAGACAACTCAAAATTATGAGGTGAGCTTCTGCCACCAACGGAAACAAATGATTGGATTGATATCAACAAGGAGACGAGAAACTTATTTCACCGAGAGGACAAATGAAGAACTTGGGTCATTTATGAGCACCATAAATAGCAACAATCCTTAGGGAAGGCTTTAGGTGAAATATAACCCAAGATAACTCCAATGAAGAGATTGATGGATTTCAAATACCTCATTCTTGACAACATGTTAATCATGAAGCATGAAGGGAAATTGTCAAGAATGACATAACACCGCCTCAAAAGATAAGGTAGAAAGAATTGCACTTCGGAATGCAAGATGAAGAATACTTGAACTCCTCAAAACAAAACATGTGTTAAGCACCCTGTTTAATTTTGAGTATAGCTTGGCGGAACTTAACTCCGAGAGAAATCTTGAAGAACAATTGAAGAATGAAAGGAATCCTTAACGGACCACCATGTAGAGCCTCCATGAAGAACTCAGGTAAAAAAGGATGATAGAAAGAAAGAGAAGTTGAAAATACAAGGTGAATCCTTGCAATGATTTAGATGGAGCTTCGCGACGATATAACCGAGAAAACTTGGAACTCCGGAAAAGAAAAGATGAAACACATGAAACCGAGAATGTGATATGATGAACAACTCTAGAAAGAAGAAACTAGATCACTTGGATGAAACAATAATAAGAATTACGTTATGCACATCCTTCACAAATTTAAATTGATGACAAGCAACGGATTTGGCATACTACTTATTCTCGTAGAAAGGATTAAGAGAGATATAGCGCAAACTTGAGAAGGTATAGATGGAACCACCGGTGGGATTGAAACAATGAAAGAATGAATGATAACCAAGGAAGAGAACTCTTGAACGAACCACCGTAAGAATTGAAAATGAAAGTACCAAAGGCACAAATCACCGAGAAGAATTGGAAAATGAACGAAGATACTTGAGGGGATTTAGATACATGAGAACGAAGAGGCCATGAACTGATTAGAGGATATTTGAACGATGCACCGGTAAGATTTGTAGAACAAGAGCTGAAGGCTGAGAATGAAAATTATGACATGATGGCCTTCGGAGGAAAGAAATGGAAACAACTCATGAAATGCTCTGGATGGGTGAAAAGAATTCTCACGATCGAAAGCAATTATGAGAGGATGGTATAAAGCTAGAACCATGAATCTCTGGAAGAACGGGTAAGGATTTAAGAGGAACTGTTCTTCGGTCTTCAAAATTCGAGAATGACGACGAGAAACACCACCATGAATTGTTGAGATACTCCGGGATGAAAATTAGAAAGGTTGAACCAACAACGAAAGAATTTGAAAGATCTTGGAGAAAGACATTTGACTGATGATAATTCATTCTTACGTCAAACTTCGAAAAGAATTTGGGAATGACTCCGAGAAAAATTAGAAGAGTCAGGTAAGATCCTGGGAAAAGACCTGTGGGTTAGGGCCCACTCAAAAGAAACACCGTTGAACGATTGATTGAAAGGGGGGATTGCGCCGGTTGAATTAAATGACTTGAATGAGATAACAACCTCAAAATAACTTGAATGGATTGAGAATGGAAACACGAATTTTCTGAGATAATCTTAAGCACTACGGATAAGAATAGAGAGAGGTGAACAATTATGAGATGCACCGGCATGGGATAGCATTTGAACGAGGAAAAGGATATGATCAACACCGAAAGCTTGAGTTAAATCCACCGGAGAAGAAAAGAGACGAAGAATAATAAACTTGAAGCTCGTGAGCATCTTCATGAGGGATCACCGGATCAGAACATTGATTGAAAAGGTTGAAGTGACTTCACATGAATAAATGGATACATGATTAAAATATATGAGTCCTTGAAGAAAAGGGTGGGAGGGTGGGGAAAACAAAGACAACTTGGGATGAACGAAACAAACACCGTTGAGAAAACTTAGAATTGATCTTGCGGATGGGGAGAATGATGGGATCATCTCGAAGAGAAGCGCACCGGTTGGAAAAGAATTAACATGACGACCTCGATGATCAAGAAGGATTAGTATTCACATAGCAATATGAGAACACCATTTAGGAAAGGTATGGATTCAACATTTGACTTCGAAGCAACTTGAATAACACAAAGAAAACAAAAGAAAGGATTTGACTTGTAGAATAAGCCGGAACAAACATATGATAGAGATTCCGTCCGAAGTTTTCATGGTGGGGCCCACACGGGCTCGAGTGTACAGCACCATCATGTACAAGGCAGTGCACATGACATACGAAGTGTCCCCGAACCAGCATAGCCAAGGGTTCTTTAAGACACAACGAGACCACTATAAAAACGACCGTGGAAAGGCGGACCACTAGACGTCGAACCCCAATCTCATATCATGCATCTGTCGAAAAGATATTCTAGGAGCTACTTGAATTCCCACCTATAAAACTCCCGAAACTTTCTGGTTATGCAATCTGGTGTTGGGGATACAGGGGAAGCAATATATCTCTCACCCAAAACTAACAATTCCTACATCCAAGCTGTATCCATCCGTCAACACATAACCAAGAAACCTTCGGAAATCAGTGTACCTCAACCTTCGAAAAGCATCCGTTATACGAGTTATGGCAATACTCCCGAACTCCCGCCCCAGTACTGGGTGGCGTCGAGGTTATCTCACCAACAACTGCATAAAAGAGATTTTCGATGTCGGCAAAACTCAGGTATTCCAGAACTGCAACGATAAAATTATGACGACAACACCTCGGAGCTCAACTCCCCGGGACACTGCCACATAAAAGACAGGAGGCACCAAGAACAATGTTCTCGTCACAAAACCATCGAAATGATTCCAAGATACCCGCGTGATCCTAAATTTTTTTTAGTGAAATTCGAGGAGAGGAAAGTCAAAACATCTACGTCAGGAGACCTCACCAGAGCGACGAAGGGACTGAGGAGTAAAAAGAATCCTACTCTCCGATATATATAATCCTAAGACTCAAAACATTTTTATTCTAGACTCAACAACGCCAGCAAACAATCAAGCAGGGGGCTCCTAAGTCGGGGATGGCTCTGATTACCAACTTGTAACACCCACGATGCGGCTATATCTCCCACGTGTCGAAGCACGACTTAGAGGCATAACCGCATTGTGGTTTTGTCGCAAGAAGGGTCATCTTCACACAATCCCATGTAATGAATAAGAATGGGATAAAGAGTTGGCTTACAATCGCCACTTCACACAATGAACATATAATAAATCATACATCATTCAGAGTACACACACATAGTCCGACTACAGACGAAGCCAACAGAAAAGAAGATAACCCAACTGCTAGATCCCCGATCGTCCCAACTGGGCTCCACTACTGATCAACATGAAACGAAACATAGCAACAACTAAGATCTTCGTTGAGCTCCCATCTGAGCTCGGTTGCATCATCTGCACTGGTATCATCGGCACCTGCAACTATTGTGATAGTATCTGGTGAGTCACGAGGACTCAGCAATCTCAAAACCCGCGAGATCAAGACTATTTAAGCTTATGGGTAGGAAGTGGTAAAGAGGTGGAGTTGCAGCAAGCACTAAGCAAATATGGTGGCTAACATACGCAAATAAGAGCGAGAAGAGAAGCAACGAAACGGTCGAGAAGCTAGAAGTGATCAAGAAGTGATCCTGAAGACTACTTACGTCAAACATAACCCAAAACCGTGTTCACTTCCCGGACTCCGCCGAGAAGAGACCATCACGGCTACACACGCGGTTGATGCGTTTTAAAGAGGTCAAGTGTCAGGTTATCTACAACCGGACATTAACAAGTTCCCATCTGCCTATAACCGCAGGCACGGCTTTCGAAAGATTATACCCTGCAGGGGTGTCCCAACTTAGCCCATGATAAGCTCTCACGATCAACGAAGGATATTCCTTCTCCCAGGAAGACCCGGTCAGACTCGGAATCCCGGTTTACAAGACATTTCGACAATGGTAAAACAAGACCATCAAAGCCGCCCGATGTGCCGACAAATCCCGATAGGAGTCGCACGTATCTCGTTCTCAGGGCACACCGGATGAGCCAGACGTCGGGTTGGCATAGACCCTGATTGCCCAGGGGGCACCGGACATCGCTCAGTTTGGACCAGCACCTGGAGGAGCACTGGCCCGGGGGGGTAAATAAAGATGACCCTTGAGTCTGCAGAACCCAAGGGAAAAAGGCTTAGGTGGGAAATGTTAAAACCAATGTTGGGCCTTGCTGGAGGAGTTTTATTCAAAGCGAACTATCAAGGGGGTCCCATAAATCACCCAACCGCATAAGGAACGCAAAATCCGGGAACATAACACCGGTATGACAGAAACTAGGGCGGCAAGAGTGGAACAAAACACCAGGCATAAGGCCGAGTCTTCCACCCTTTACCAAGTATATAGATGCATTAATTAAATAAGAGATATTGTGATATCCCAACATAATCCTGTCCATCATGGAGCAATCTTCAACTTCACCTGCAACTAACAACGCTATAAGATGGGCTGGGCAAAGCGGTAACATAGCCAAACAACGGTTTGCTAGGAAGGGTGAAAAGTTAGAGGCTGACATGGCAATATGGGAGGCATGGTAAACAAGTGATAGGTAGCGCAAGATAGCGATAGAACGAAGCAACTAGCAAGCAAAGATAGAAGTGATATCGAGGGTAAAGGTCATCTTGCCTGAAATCCCGCAAGGAAGAAGAACGAGTCCATGAAGAAGACAAACGGACGTAGTCGAACAAATCCTCACAACTCCGGAACGAAACCGAAGCTAACAAGAGAAGCAACCCGGAAAGAAACAAACAACATAGTAAACAACCACCACAGACGCATGGCATGATGCACAACCAAGTATGATGCATGTCCGGTTTAATGAGGCATGGCAGTGCGAAGTGCATCAAACAACACTACAATTTAAGTGGAGCTCAATATGCAACAAGTTGCATATTAACGGAACACCACATCAATTATTTAGTTCTCACTCGTTATGTACCCAACAATATTAAACGTTGTTAAACATGGCAAGGGGTGCAGCATATGAAAAACTACCTATCTAGGCAAATTTAAATGAGGCCGGAACAACAAACAACAAGTCCGGAAAAACCTCATGAGCATATATTAGATTTCGTACTGTTCTGCCCTAAACATGCAAAGCAAGTATACCAAGTTAAACTAGGCATTTTTCTACCCCATTTACATATATAATTTATTTAAAACCTAGCTACGGTTTAATAGTTGAATTAAAGCATTTTAACATGGCATTTGTGCAAATTTAATCAAACAGCATTTTAAACATTTTTAACATGGATGAAAATGGCAAAATATTAATCTACACAAAATTCTAAGCATTTTACATATATAAAGTATTTGCATATGATGCACGGTTAATTAAACATGAGCATTTTAAAATGATGGCAATTTTCTGAAAATATGCATGATAAAGAATAAATGCTAAAACGCATGGAAGAGGGAAAAAAACATGCACGGGCCGAATTGCAGCACGCCGCAGCAGCCCAGGAGTGGGGGAAAATAAATAAAAGAGGGGCAAAACAATTCTGGGCACCCTGGGATTCGATCCGAGGACCTCATGCATGTGTGCGTGCGGGCTGACCAGCTGAGCTAGTGGTGTGCTTGGGCAATGAAAGGGGTTCAGCTCATTAAGATATTGCCCAGGGCCGAGCCTCTCTGTATAGGCGGAGAAGACAACGGCTGCGAGGACGGAGCCGGCGAGGTCAGCCATGGTGATGACGGGGCTTGGGAGGCCACGGCGGGTGTGCGGGATAGGCTAAGGAGCACGTGTGCTTGGGGCTTCTAGGTCCAGGGGCGTGTGCGTGTGCGGGGTACGAGCTCATGCTCACCTCGGGCGCGCGGCATAGCGATGATCAGGCGAGGCATGCGGGTGATCAAACATCGAGAGGAAGGAACGGAGAGGAAGGGGCGTTACCCAGCTCACCATATGATATGATGAGGTCGACGGATACACGATGGAGACAACGGGAGGGAGCTCTGAACCTTGTCGAAATTCTGACCGTGAAGGAAGTGGAAGCAGAGGAGGGAGACGACGTGGCCAATGGCGTGAAGGCGAGATGGTGTTCGATCCGTGACGTAGAGGAAGCAGGGGAAGAAGACCGCGACGGGGCGCTGGACTTGGCGATCCGGCTCGTGGAGGTCGCTCCAGAGGAAGAAGAAGGCCACCACGACGTGGATGACACTGGGCTCGAGCTCGGCTTGGCTCGACCGGCCATGGCGACGGCGACGGCAGGGAGGCGCGTTGGGGAGGCTCCCGCCCAACTAACTGGGGGGATCGGTCGAGGAGGGTGACGGGGTGCAGGAAGACATGTCGAAGACGAGCTTGAGGCCCTCCGGCCGTGAGAACGACGACGGGTATCGACGGTTTATTTCTCTACTCTCGGTGGTGCTCTCTGATCTTGAGGAAGAAGGGAAAACAGAGGGGAGGAAGAGAGATGGCGGCGCGAGGAGGGAAGGAGGAGGGAGGAGGAAACCCTAGGGGTCGCTGCGGGGCTTTATAGGGGCGCAGGCAGGCGCTAGCCTCGACGTCCGTGAGCTCACGGCGCGACGGCGCGAGCGCTCTGTGTCTGGAGCGAGGGAGAATGAGGGGAAACGGAGCAGGTGGCCGTTTGGGCATTGGGCTGGGCCGGCTGGGGAGAGAAACATGTGGGCTGCGGGGTCTGCTGCTGGGCTGCTCTTCCTTTCTCTCCTCATCTCTTTTCCTTAGTTCTCCAGGCAGAATAACAAGAGCAGAAATGCACAGGGAGATCAGGAAGAACGTAGGCTGGGACGGAAATATTTATAAGATCCTGGATTTATGCACAATTTGAATAAAATGGTCTGGACATTTTAGAGATAGAAAAATAATTCAAGTTTGAATTTAATTCAAACTTGAGTCATTTTTGAACCCAACCAAAACATCTTCCAATGAGCTGAAAATTGTCAGAGAGGGTGTAGGCATGGTTTAAGATTAATAGGGAAAGAATGAACATTTATGGAGAAGGGGAAAAGGTCACTTGCCAAAATGAAGGAATGAAGAAGGAAGGAGGAGGTGATGATGCATGATCATACGTGGAGCATGCAACAATGTAACATGCATGAATATGATAATGCACATGATGATTATGAGAATGCCAAAAATGACAAGAGGCACAAATGCAACATGACAAAGATGGGCATGGCAATGCAATATAACCAAATGATGAACATGATGCAAGAAGCGAAATAAAAGAGCAAGCACAAAAGAAACACACGGTGATCACGAAAAATATGGAAGTCTTCTGAAGCGTTGGTCTTGGGGCGTTACAACACTCCTCCACTAACAAGAGATCTCGTCCCGAGATCTAGGAATGGCACCAGAGAGAAACGGAAGAGGAAGAGAAAAGGTAAAACTAAGTTGCTTCTTTGACAAATAAGTGAAACCACAAACCTTGAGAGGTTGGACAAATTGGAAGAAAGAATACCATGAAGATGAACGAAATGAAAACACTCCGTTGGACAAGGAACAAAGAATACGGCGAGAAAGAAGAGCTTAAGTGACAAGATAGACATTGAAACCACTCCGGTTAAAACAAGATAGATAAGCAATAAGAATGCAATAATTCAGGCAGCACTCCGACTGAAAATGGAAGGAATTAGAATGATGAACTTGGGATGATTGGACGATACTTGACGAAATCAACAACACACTGCCTCCACAACAATTAAATGAATGACACAAGGGGTAAGAATGATTTCAGACAGCACTCCAGTTGAGAAGGGAGGCAAAATTTGATAAGATGAAAAGAACTTGAAGAGATGATACAGCACTCCTGTTGAGAAGGGAGGTAAACTTGGAAAAATGGGGAGAACTTGAAAAGAGGGCACGACACTCCGATTACATGTATAAGCACGAAGAGAACACAGTCCTCACAGTTCGAGATGATGAGTGAAGAGAACAACATTGCAATGCCTCCGGAAGAAGGAATGGGATGAAATGAACGGAGAGAAACAAGATCTTGAGAGAGCATGCTTGCAACAAATGCTAGAATGGAGTTGTTGGATTATCAACAATGAAAGGATAAGCTTGATGTGGGCTTATGGAAGACAACTCAAAATTATGAGGTGAGCTTCTGCCACCAACGGAAACAAATGATTGGATTGATATCAACAAGGAGACGAGAAACTTATTTCACCGAGAGGACAAATGAAGAACTTGGGTCATTTATGAGCACCATAAATAGCAACAATCCTTAGGGGAGGCTTTAGGTGAAATATAACCCAAGATAACTCCAATGAAGAGATTGATGGATTTCAAATACCTCATTGTTGACAACATGTTAATCATGAAGCATGAAGGGAAATTGTCAAGAATGACATAACACCGCCTCAAAAGATAAGGTAGAAAGAATTGCACTTCGGAATGCAAGATGAAGAATACTTGAACTCCTCAAAACAAAACATGTGTTAAGCACCCTGTTTAATTTTGAGTATAGCTTGGCGGAACTTAACTCCGAGAGAAATCTTGAAGAACAATTGAAGAATGAAAGGAATCCTTGACGAAGCACCATGTAGAGCCTCCATGAAGAACTCAGGTAAAAAAGGATGATAGAAAGAAAGAGAAGTTGAAAATACAAGGTGAATCCTTGCAATGATTTAGATGGAGCTTCGCGATGATATAACCGAGAAAACTTGGAACTCCGGAAAAGAAAAGATGAAACACATGAAACCGAGAATGTGATATGATGAACAACTCTAGAAAGAAGAAACTAGATCACTTGGATGAAACAATAATAAGAATTACGTTATGCGCATCCTTCACCAATTTAAATTGATGACAAGCAACGGATTTGGCATACTACTTATTCTCGTAGAAAGGATTAAGAGAGATATAGCGCAAACTTGAGAAGGTATAGATGGAACCACCGGTGGGATTGAAACAATGAAAGAATGAATGATAACCAAGGAAGAGAACTCTTGAACGAACCACCGTAAGAATTGAAAATGAAAGTACCAAAGGCACAAATCACCGAGAAGAATTGGAAAACGAACGAAGATACTTGAGGGGATTTAGATACATGAGAACGAAGAGGCCATGAACTGATTAGAGGATATTTGAACGATGCACCGGTAAGATTTGTAGAACAAGAGCTGAAGGCTGAGAATGAAGAATTATGACATGATGGCCTTCGGAGGAAAAGAAATGGAAACAACTCATGAAATGCTCCGGATGGGTGAAAAGAATTCTCACAATCGAAAGCAATTATGAGAGGATGGTATAAAGCTAGAACCATGAATCTCTGGAAGAACGGGTAAGGATTTAAGAGGAACTGTTCTTCGGTCTTTAATATTCGAGAATGACGACGAGAAACACCACCATGAATTGTTGAGATACTCCGGGATGAAAATTAGAAAGGTTGAACCAACAATGAAAGAATTTGAAAGATCTTGGAGAAAGACATTTGACTGATGATAATTCATTCTTACGTCAAACTTCGAAAAGAATTTGGGAATGACTCCGAGAAAAATTAGAAGAGTCAGGTAAGATCCTGGGAAAAGACCTGTGGGTTAGGGCCCACTCAAAAGAAACACCGTTGAACGATTGATTGAAAGGGGGGATTGCGCCGGTTGAATTAAATGACTTGAATGAGATAACAACCTCAAAATAACTTGAATGGATTGAGAATGGAAACATGAATTTTCTGAGATAATCTTAAGCACTACGGATAAGAATAGAGAGAGGTGA
The DNA here is from genome assembly GCF_018294505.1 of Triticum aestivum. Classification (NCBI taxonomy): domain Eukaryota; kingdom Viridiplantae; phylum Streptophyta; class Magnoliopsida; order Poales; family Poaceae; genus Triticum; species Triticum aestivum. The sequence continues at coordinate 57,240,070 of NC_057795.1, forward strand.
ACAATTATGAGATGCACCGGCATGGGATAGCATTTGAACGAGGAAAAGGATATGATCAACACCGAAAGCTTGAGTTAAATCCACCGGAGAAGAAAAGAGACGAAGAATAATAAACTTGAAGCTCGTGAGCATCTTCACGAGGGATCACCGGATCAGAACATTGATTGAAAAGGTTGAAGTGACTTCACATGAATAAATGGGTACATGATTAAAATATATGAGTCCTTGAAGAAAAGGGTGGGAGGGTGGGGAAAACAAAGACAACTTGGGATGAATGAAACAAACACCGTTGAGAAAACTTAGAATTGATCTTGCGGATGGGGAGAATGATGGGATCATCTCGAAGAGAAGCGCATCGGTTGGAAAAGAATTAACATGACTACCTCGATGATCAAGAAGGATTAGTATTCACATAGCAATATGAGAACACCGTTTAGGAAAGGTATGGATTCAACATTTGACTTCGAAGCAACTTGAATAACACAAAGAAAACAAAAGAAAGGATTTGACTTGCAGAATAAGCCGGAACAAACATATGATAGAGATTCCGTCCGAAGTTTTCGTGGTGGGGCCCACACGGGCTCGAGTGTACAGCACCATCACGCACAAGGCAGTGGACATGACATACGAAGTGTCCCCGAACCAGCATAGCCAAGGGTTCTTTAAGACACAACGAGACGACTGTAAAAACGACCGTGGAAAGGCGGACCACTAGACGTCGAACCCCAATCTCATATCATGCATCTGTCGAAAAGATATTCTAGGAGCTACTTGAATTCCCACCTATAAAACTCCCGAAACTTTCTGGTTATGCAATCTGGTGTTGGCGATACAGGGGAAGCAATATATATCTCACCCAAAACTAACAATTCCTACATCCAAGCTGTATCCATCCGTCAACACATAACCAAGAAACCTTCGGAAATCGTGTACCTCAACCTTCGAAAAGCATCCGTTATACGAGTTATGGCAATACTCCCGAACTCCCGCCCCAGTACTGGGTGGCGTCGAGGTTATCTCACCAACAACTGCATAAAAGAGATTTTCGATGTCGGCAAAACTCAGGTATTCCAGAACTGCAACGATAAAATTATGACGACAACACCTCGGAGCTCAACTCCCCGGGACACTGCCACATAAAAGACAGGAGGCACCAAGAACAATGTTCTCGTCACAAAACCATCGAAACGATTCCAAGATACCCGCGTGATCCTAAAATTTTTTTAGTGAAATTTGAGGAGAGGAAAGTCAAAACATCTACGTCAGGAGACCTCACCAGAGCGACGAAGGGACTGAGGAGTAAAAAGAATCCTACTCTCCGATATATATAATCCTAAGACTCAAAACATTTTTGTTCTAGACTCAACAATGCCAGCAAACAATCAAGCAGGGGGCTCCTAAGTCGGGGATGGCTCTGATTACCAACTTGTAACACCCACGATGCGGCTATATCTCCCACGTGTCGAAGCACGACTTAGAGGCATAACCGCATTGTGGTTTTGTCGCAAGAAGGGTCATCTTCACACAATCCCATGTAATGAATAAGAATGGGATAAAGAGTTGGCTTACAATCGCCACTTCACACAATGAACATATAATAAATCATACATCATTCAGAGTACACACACATAGTCCGACTACGGACGAAGCCAACAGAAAAGAAGATAACCCAACTGCTAGATCCCCGATCGTCCCAACTGGGCTCCACTACTGATCAACATGAAACGAAACATAGCAACAACTAAGATCTTCGTTGAGCTCCCATCTGAGCTCGGTTGCATCATCTGCACTGGTATCATCGGCACCTGCAACTGTTGTGATAGTATCTGGTGAGTCACGAGGACTCAGCAATCTCAAAACCCGCGAGATCAAGACTATTTAAGCTTATGGGTAGGAAGTGGTAAAGAGGTGGAGTTGCAGCAAGCACTAAGCAAATATGGTGGCTAACATACGCAAATAAGAGCGAGAAGAGAAGCAACGAAACGGTCGAGAAGCTAGAAGTGATCAAGAAGTGATCCTGAAGACTACTTACGTCAAACATAACCCAAAACCGTGTTCACTTCCCGGACTCCGCCGAGAAGAGACCATCACGGCTACACACGCGGTTGATGCGTTTTAAAGAGGTCAAGTGTCAAGTTATCTACAACCGGACATTAACAAATTCCCATCTGCCTATAACCGCAGGCACGACTTTCGAAAGATTATACCCTGCAGGGGTGTCCCAACTTAGCCCATGATAAGCTCTCGCGATCAACGAAGGATATTCCTTCTCCCAGGAAGACCCGATCAGACTCGGAATCCCGGTTTACAAGACATTTCGACAATGGTAAAACAAGACCAGCAAAGCCGCCCGATGTGCCGACAAATCCCGATAGGAGTCGCATGTATCTTGTTCTTAGGGCACACCGGATGAGCTAGACGTCGGGTTGGCATAGACCCTGATTTCCCAGGGGGCGCCGGACATCGCTCAGTTTGGATCAGCACCCGAAGGAGCACTGGCCCGGGGGGGTAAATAAAGATGACCCTTGAGTTTTATTCCAATGTTAAAACCAATGTTGGGCCTTACTGGAGGAGTTTTATTCCAAGCGAACTGTCAAGGGGGTCCCATAAATCACCCAACCACGTAAGGAACGCAAAATCCGGGAACATAACACCGGTATGGCGGAAACTAGGGCGGCAATAGTGGAACAAAACACCAGGCATAAGGCTGAGTCTTCCACCCTTTACCAAGTATATAGATGCATTAATTAAGTAAGAGATATTGTGATATCCCAACATAATCCTGTCCATCATGGAGCAATCTTCAACTTCACCTGCAACTAACAACGCTATAAGAGGGGCTGAGCAAAGCGGTAACATAGCCAAACAACGGTTTGCTAGGAAGGGTGAAAAAGTTAGAGGCTGACATGGCAATATGGGAGGCATGGTAAACAAGTGATAGGTAGCGCAGGATAGCGATAGAACGAAGCAACTAGCAAGCAAAGATAGAAGTGATATCGAGGGTAAAGGTCATCTTGCCTGAAATCCCGCAAGGAAGAAGAACGAGTCCATGAAGAAGACAAACGGACGTAGTCGAACAAATCCTCACAACTCCGGAACGAAACCGAAGCTAACGAGAGAAGCAACCTGGAAAGAAACAAACAACATAGTAAACAACCACCACAGACGCATGGCATGATGCACAACCAAGTATGATGCATGTTCGGTTTAATGAGGCATGGCATGGCGAAGTGCATCAAACAAAACTACAAATTAAGTGGAGCTCAATATGCAACAAGTTGCATATTAATGGAACACCACATCAATTATTTAGTTCTCACTCATTATGTACCCAACAATATTAAACGTTGTTAAACATGGCAAGGGGTGAAGCATATGAGAAACTACCTATCTAGGCAAATTTAAATGAGGCCGGAACAACAAACAACAAGTCCGGAGAAACCTCATGAGCATATATTAGATTTGGTACTGTTCTGCCCTAAACACAATTTCAGAGTTGTTAAACATGCAAAGCAAGTACACCAAGTTAAACTACGCATTTTTCTACCCCATTTACATATATAATTTATTGAAAACCTAGCTACGGTTTAATAGTTGAATTAAAGCATTTTAACATGGCATTTGAGCAAATTTATGCAAACAGCATTTTAAACATTTTTAACATGGATGAAAATGGCAAAATATTAATCTACACAAAATTCTAAGCATTTTACATATATAAAGTATTTGCATATGATGCACGGTTAATTAAACATGAGCATTTTAAAATGATGGCAATTTTCTGAAAATATGCATGATAAAGAATAAATGCTAAAACGCATGGAAGAGGGAAAAAACATGCACGGGCCGAATTGCAGCACGCCGCAGCAGCCCAGGAGTGGGGGAAAAATAAATAAAAGAGGGGCAAAACAATTCGGGGCACCCTGCGATTCGATCCGAGGACCTCCTGCATGTGTGCGTGCGGGCTGACCAGCTGAGCTAGTGGTGTGCCTGTGCAATGAAAGGGGTTCGGCTCATTAAGAGATTGCACAGGGCCGAGCCTCTCTGTATAGGCGGAGAAGATGACAGCTGCGAGGACGAAGCTGGCGAGGTCAGCCGTGGTGATGACGGGGCTTGGGAGGCGACGGCGGGTGTGCGGGATAGGCTAAGGAGCACGTGTGCTTGGGGCTTCTAGGTGCAGGGGCGTGTGCGTGTGCGGGGTATGAGCTCATGCTCACCTCGGGCGCGCGGCATAGCGATGATATGGCGAGGCATGCGGGTGATCAAACATCGAGAGGAAGGAACGGAGAGGAAGGGGCGTTACCCAGCTCACCATATGATACGATGAGGTCGACGGATACATGCCGAAGACGACGGGAGGGAGCTCTGAACCTTGTCGAAATTCTGGTCGTGAAGGAAGTGGAAGCAGAGGAGGGAGACGACGTGGCCGATGGCGTGAAGGCGAGATGGTGTTCGAGCCGTGACGTAGAGGAAGCAGGGGAAGAAGACCGCGACGGGGCGCTGGACTTGGCGATCCGGCTCGTGGAGGTCTCTCCAGAGGAAGAAGAAGGACACCACGACGTGGACGACACCGGGCTCGAGCTTGGCTTTGCTCGACCGGCCATGGCGACGGCGACGGCAGGGAGGCGCGTTGGGGAGGCTCCCGCCCAACTAACTGGGGGGATCGGTCGAGGAGGGTGACGGGGTGCAGGAAGACATGTCGAAGACGAGCTTGAGGCCCTCCGGCCGCGAGAACGACGACGGGTATCGACGGTTTATTTCTCTGCTCTCGGTGGTGCTCTCTGATCTTGAGGAAGAAGGGAAAACGGAGGGGAGGAAGAGAGATGGAGGCGCGAGGAGGGAAGGAGGAGGGAGGAGGAAACCCTAGGGGTCGCTGCGGGGCTTTATAGGGGCGCAGGCAGGCGCTAGCCTCGACGTCCGTGAGCTCACGGCGCGACGGCGCGAGCGCTCTGTGTCTGGAGCGAGGGAGAATGAGGAGAAACAGAGCAGGTGGCCGTTTGGGCATTGGGCTGGGCCGGCTGGGGAGAGAAACATGTGGGCTGCGGGGTCTGCTGCTGGGCTGCTCTTCCTTTCTCTCCTCATCTCTTTTCCTTAGTTCTCCAGGCAGAATAACAAGAGCAGAAATGCACAGGGAGATCAGGAAGAACGTAGGCTGGGACGGAAATATTTATAAGATCCTGGATTTATGCACAATTTGAATAAAATAGTCTGGACATTTTAGAGATAGAAAAATAATTCAAGTTTGAATTTAATTCAAACTTGAGTCATTTTTGAACCCAACCAAAACATCTTCCAATGAGCTGAAAATTGTCAGAGAGGGTGTAGGCATGGTTTAAGATTAATAGGGAAAGAATGAACATTTATGGAGAAGGGGAAAAGGTCACTTGCCAAAATGAAGGAATGAAGAAGGAAGGAGGAGGTGATGATGCATGATCATACGTGGAGCATGCAACAATATAACATGCATGAATATGATAATGCACATGATGATTATGAGAATGCCAAAAATGACAAGAGGCACAAATGCAACATGACAAAGATGGGCATGGCAATGCAATATAACCAAATGATGAACATGATGCAAGAAGCGAAATAAAAGAGCAAGCACAAAAGAAACACACGGTGATCACGAAAAATATGGAAGTCTTCTGAAGCGTTGGTCTTGGGGCGTTACAGGTTTAGTCCGTAGGACCAAGAACAACAATCATAATCATAGACTACCTTCTAGGGTTAGCCTCATCGATATCGTGGTAGATCAACTCTTGTAATACTCATATCATCAAGATCAATCTAGCAGGAAGTAGGGTATTACCTCCATAGAGAGGGTCCAGACCTGGGTAAACATCATGTCCCCCGCCTCTTGTTACCATTAGCCTTAGACGCACAGTTCGGGATCACCTACCCGAGATCCGCCGGTTTTCACATCGACACTTGTCGATTTCCTCCTTGAGAATCGAGATATCTTTGCATGGTCCCCCAAACAAATGTCGGGTGTCCCGACCGATCTCGCCGAGCAAAAACTTCACGTAAGGTCAGATGCCAAGCCTGTCAGGAACCCCTTCGCCGCTTGTCAGAAGAAAAGAGAAGAATTGTTGGTGAAGAGATAGCCCAGCTCCTAGCAGTCGGCTTCATTATGGAAGTATTCCACCCGGACTAGCTTGCCAACCCGGTCCTCGTGCTGAAGAAGAATAACAAGTGGCGTATGTGCATCGATTACACCAGTCTCAACAAAGCCTGCCCAAAAGATCCATTCACTCTGCCGCGAATAGTTCAAGTGATCGACTCCACAGCCGAATGCGAGCTATTGTCTTTCCTTGATGCATATTCCGTCTACCACTAGATCAAGCTGGATCCAGCTGATCGACTGAAGTCTGCCTTCATCATGCCATTCAGCACTTTCTTCTTCATCACCATGACGTTTGGCTTAAGGTATGCTGACGCCACCTTCAAATGCTTTATGCAGAAATGCTTTCTCAAGCAACTCGGACGCAATGCCCAAATTTCCATGGACGACGTTGTGGTGAAGACGGAGAAGCGTGGCACCCTGATGGAGGACTTGAAAGAAACCTTTGAGAATCTGTGTCGCTTCAACATCAAGCTCAACCCGGAGAAGTGTGTCTTTGGTGTGCCAGCCGGCCAACTCCTACGCTTTCTGGTCTCAGAACGCGACATTGAGTTCAACCCTATGAAGATCAAAGCCATCGAGAGGATGGAGATACCCAACCGACTGCGAGACGTCCAAAAGTTCATCGGGTGCTTGTCATCCCTCAGCCGCTTCATCAGTCGGCTGGGAGAGAAGGCTCTTCCCCTGTACCAGCTCATGAAGAAAACCACCCACTTTGAGTGGAACAACAAAGCGAACAAGGCTTTTCTCCAGCTGAAGAAGATGTTGACTACGCTGCCTGTCCTGGCGGCTTAGACTGCCAAAGAGCCCATGCGCCTTTACATTGCCGCAACCAGCCGGGTGGTCAGCATAGTCATTGTGGTACAGCACCCAGAAGACAGCAAGGCACGGCCTGTTCAGAGGCCCGTGTACTATTTGAGCGAGGTGCTATCAGCCTCAAAGCAGAACTATCCCCACTACCAGAAGATGTGCTACGGTGTGTACTTTGCTGCCAAGAAGCTCAAGCCATACTCTCAAGAGCACCCCATCACGGTTGTTTGAACTGCCCCACTTGCTGAGATCATGGGCAGCAGAGATGCATTAGGCCGGGTGGCCAAATGGGCCATCGAGCTGGCTCCATACACCATCTTCTAGCAGCCTCGCACCGCCATCAAGTCCCAAGCGCTGGGAGACTTCCTTGATGACTGGCCGAGACCCAGTACCTGCCACCAGCGCCGGATTCCACCCATTGGCGGATGCACTTTGATGGCTCTAAGATGCGCACCGGTCTGGGAGTCGACATCGTCCTTACCTCTCCCAAAGGCGACAAGCTCAGATACACATTGCAAATCCACTTTGCCACCTCCAATAATGTGGCTGAGTATGAGGCGCTCGTACACGGGCTCCGGCTGGCCAAAGAGCTCGGCATCCGCCAGATCCAGTGCTACGGCGACTCGGACTTGGTGTTCCAACAGTCGTCTGGCGACTAGGACGCCAAGGATGCAACCATGGCAAGCTACCGCTTCCTCGTCCAGCAACTCAGTGGATATTTCGAAGGGTGCGAGTTCCTTCTTGTGCCACAGGCCGACAACAAGCAAGCAGATGCCCTGGCACGAGTCGACTCCACCCGACAAGCCATACCAGCCGGCGTCTCCCTTCAGCGCCTCCTCAAGCCGTCTATCAAGCCTTCGCCAGAATCAGACTCTATCTTCATGCCGGCTGCCCTTGGAACAGTCGGATTCGACTTGGAGACCTCAGCAGACGGCTCGGGGACTTCTGCAGGCGGCTCAGGGACTGCTATAGCCGCACCCGGCCCGAGGACTTTAGAACCCAGCCCGAGGACTGCAACAGCTGTCCCGGGGACTTCAACAACACAACAAGCGGCGGTCGACGCTAACCCGCCACCTCCCAACCCAACCGCCCTAGTTCCAGTGGCCGTACTGACGGTATAAGAAGTCACAGCTCCATCATGGGTGCAGCCCATTCTCAACTTTCTGGTGAACAGAGAGCTATCGGATGATGAGATCTCGGCCTGGCAAGTACAGCACCAGGCAGGAGCCTACATGATAGTAAACAGAGAGCTTGTCAAGCGCAGCATGACTGGAGTCTTCCAGCGATGCATAGAACCAGAGAAAGGCAAGACAATCCTCAAAGATATCCACCAAGGTGAATGCGGCCACCACGCGGCCTCAAGATCACTTGTTACCAAGGCTTTCCGCCACGGTTTCTTCTGGCCGACTGCATTGGAAGACGCCAAGGACTTGGTTAAACATTGCAAGGGGTGCCAGAAATTCAGCTCCAAGCAACATCTGCCGGCTTCTACACTCAAGACCATCCCTCTCACTTGGCCCTTTGCCGTCTGAGGGCTAGACATGGTGGGATCATTCAAGATAGCACGCAGTGGCACGACTCATCTGCTTGTCGCCATGGACAAATTCACCAAGTGGATTGAAGCAAAGCCAATCAAGAAGTTGAATGGGCCAACAGCTGTGACCTTCATCGTAGATATCACCGTCCGGTACGGTATTACCACACAACATCATCACCGACAACGGCACAAATTTTACCAAAGGAGCATTGGCGCGTTTCTGCGCGATGCATGGCATTCAACTAGACTTAACGTCCATTTCCCATCCGTAGTCAAACGGCCAAGTCGAGCGAGGAAACAACCTCATCCTCTCCGGCATCAAGTCCAGACTGGTCGAGCCACTAGAGCGCTCAGCCGGCTGCTGGATCGACGAGCTGTCGGCCGTCCTCTGGAGCCTGCGCACCACTCTGAACAAGTCAACCGGCTTCACTCCTTTATTCCTTGTGTACGGGGCTGAGGCTGTCATCCCAACCGACATCGAGTTTGACTCACCTCGCGTCACCATGTACACGGAGGCAGAGGCGAGAAGTGCGAGAAGACGGCGTTGATCTGCTAGGAGAGGGCCGGATGTTGGCACACAGACGGTCTGCCATCTACCAGCAGAGCCTGCGCTGCTACCACAGCTGGAAGGTCAAGCCAAGATCCTTCCAAGAGGGCGACCTTGTGCTCCGGTTGATCCAGCGAACAGCCGGCCAGCACAAGCTCTCGGCCCCTTGGGAAGACCCCTTCATCATCAAGAAAGCCTTGAGTAACGACTCCTACTACCTGATCAATGCACAGAAGCCTAGGGCACGAAAGAGGGATGACTCCGGCAAGGAATCAGAGCGCCCATGGAACACAAACCTCCTTCCAAGATTTTACAGTTAATGCAGTACGCACCATGCTAACTTTTGTAATTAAGTGCAAGACATCGGGTCCCCTGAGGAGCACTCGGGGACTACCCTTTTTATCTATATGATAAGTTTTATGCCTATGAATGTGTTATTTCATTTTTCTGCCCGGTACCAGGTTCGACCAGTCGGCCCGGGGGGCTGCCGCCTAGTATTATTCCAGTGCTACCTGCAGTCGGACAAGTAATGTGCCGGCATCTAAGCCTCCTCTCTTGCCACAAGCCGCAGCTTGCAGAGCGACTGTCCGGCTGGCAAGAGTTAAACGCAGGAAATGGTGCCCACATGAAAAATGGCTATGGACCAAAGCATTTACATAAGACAAGACGGCTTCCCGCCTCACCAACTGGCTGCTAAGCAACCGGCCGACCGATCTCTTACTTACCTTGCTACATTCTAAACGGCCGAAGTACATATCCTCCGAGACGGCTAAGCACTTGACCCAGCCACTGTCCACAGAGCGGCTGCCTGGCTGGCAAGGCGGCAGCCGAGGGAGGGCGGCAAAGGAAAAAGCCAAAAGAACAGAAAGCAAGACAAGTTGGAATTCGGCAGAAGCACAACACGTGGAAGAGAATATTTACATAGCAAGGCTTTCAAGCCAGAATTCAACAAGTTTGAATACACCCGAGTGGGTGGAACTGCGCGAATTTAAAAATCGTGTTCAAAAGACTACAAAGAAGGAAAATTTAAGATAAAAATTGGCCGCCTAGGCCAAGGGAGCAGCAGGAGGGTTAGGTAGGGTGGTGGAGTCGGCAGCGCTGGCTGGTGAAGCGGCCGGCTGGCGAGTCTTGGCTTGGTCGTCTCTGGCAGCAGTCGAGTGCTCACACGCGGCTTGTTGCTCGAGGCACGGTCGAGCTAAGGCTGGCCGTCAGCTCCGTCCTCCGGCGCGTTGTCTTCACCATCCTCGCCCTCCTCGTCCTCGCCTTCGTCGCTGGAGGCGATCTCCTCCATCGAGTCCTCGCCACCATCCGGGTTTCGCCCGAACCAGTACGGCGGCGCCTCGGCACCCTCCTCGTTCATCTCGGGGATGAAGAAGCTGGTCTCAGTGTACTCTGCGATCGCCGCGCCGCGTTGAATGAGATCATGCCTCACCACCTCCAACTCTGCATTGGCTTCCTACCGGAACGTGGCCAACTGGGCTAGATCTAGCCCAGGATACCACGCCTTGACAAACTCCGAGGCCCGTCATGCGCGTGCCCGGGCTGAGGAGCCCTTCCACGCCTGGAAGCAGACTATAGCCACATCCAACCAGTCGGCAGTCCGACTGGGGTGCGTGGAGCTTGGATGTCTGGTCAAAGGGCGGAGATCACCTGGGCTCCGACGCGCTGCAGCTGGCGGAGTATCCGATGAGCCGGCTAAAGACGAGCATGGATGGCAAGAAGCTGCTCGCCGAGCGTCCGAGGGGCGTTGGGAGCGATCTGCGTACCAGTCCGCCTTCGCTCATGGTGATGAGCTTCGATGGCTTGGCTGGCAGCAATGACATAACTAGGGAATTATTCTGCGCAAGAAGGAAAAAGAAGTATGAAACCGATAGTCAGATCATATAGCAATCGGTAGATGAAAGAAAGAAGAAGACAACTCACCATTGACCATGTCCTTGATCCAGCCGCAGCCGTCGTTCAGCGCCCTCTCCGTATGGGCCCAGTTCGAGCACTGAGTCTCAAACTCGGCCTGGAGACTGGCATCGATGTCCTTCGCCTTCTGGAGGGTCGCCTTGTGATGATCCTCCTGGTCAGACAGCTCCTTGACCAGACGGTCGCGCTCCTGGGCCGCCTTGCTGTACTCCTCCTCCTTAGCGCACAACGCGGTTTGGGCCTTGCCCAGCTGTTGCTGCAAGGTGGCATTGGCTCCTGCAGAGACAAGAAAGAAAAGACGGTCAACAATCAACAGAGAAGGCAAGAAGTTCCCGGGGAGCTCCGGCCTGACTGCTCAGCAGTCGGCACGAATCTCGGGGACAACACCCAACGGGTGCACTAACGCGCCCCCGCGCGAGAGAGAACTCGGAGTGCTTACACCGGCTCTTGGACAAATCAGCAGTCCGCTGGGTCAGCTCCTGGACCTGGGAGTTGAAGGCGGCCACGCGGATGTTGTGGTAATCCTGCAACAAAGACAACAAAAGAGAAAACAAGTCAGCACTCGAGCATACCTGAAAGTTCCAGGCCGCCTGCTCAGCAGCTAGCCCGGAACTCGGGGACTAAACCCAGTGGGTGCGCTGACGCGCCTCCACAGAAAATTACAAGAATCAAAAACGAGAAACATACCTGGACGGCTGCTCGCGTTGCTAGGAACTCCTGCGTATAATGCTGGAGAGTGGTGGCCTAAGCCTGGAGCCGGACCCGGATGTCCTGCGCGGCTATGTTCAGAACAGCCATTCCGCCCCTAGGCGTCCACTCCGGCGGAGTAGCACTGGTGGCCTCCACATCTGGGGCCGACGAGCTTCTGGCCCTGACCTCCTGCATGCCGGCATGCTAGAGTGCGGACCACGGGGGTCGCCCCCACCACCAGCTCGCCACCAACCGGCGGAGCCGATGTTGCGTTAGGGCGGGTGCCTTGGGCCTCGGCAGTCGGCGCTGGAGGGGGCATCTCCGCCCCTAGGATGATGATGTCGCCCCCTCCCCTCTCCATGACTGGATGGTCGTTGTCGGCTCCTCTAGTAGGCGCCGGGATCTCGGGTGCGGGTGGCGCGGCACGCAGCGGTATGCCAAGTTTTGGAGTCCGGCCGCGTGCGGCCTCTTCTGCTTGTGCCTTGGCGGCTGCTTCCACCTGGATCTTGGTCGTGGCGTCCACTTGGGCCTTGGCCGCGGCATCGGCTTGGGCCTTAGCAGCCGCGGCCGCCTCCTCCTGCGCTGCCTTGGCCGCCTCCTCCTGCTCTCTACGCGCTTCCTGCGTGTTCTTCTCCGTCGCCGCCTTGAGCTCGACGCGCGGGTCCACACGGCGGGTGTTGGCGGAGCCCTCTGCCATCCCGATCACGGAGGCGGAGTCAGACCGCTCAAGAGAGAGCGGGGCTCTCCTCTAGAAAAATAAAAAGGAATTCAGAAAGAAGTTGCAAGAAAAAGAAAAGAGGACGCGAGAGGAATTAAACACATACACAGACACTGTAGGGGCTGCTTCATGGTGTTCTGAAACCGGGCCATCTTCACGGCGGCTTCCTCCCGCCTGGTCGCTGCCGCCGTGTTCTTGGGTTTCTTTGGCTGGCTGCCGAACAGCAACGAGCCGGCTCGGCGCTTTGGTGCGCTGCCTGGGGCAGTCGACGCAGCTGATTAGCTCGTGCCCGCCCTTTCGGCGATCGGCGGACGGCGCGGCTCGTTATCCTCCTCATCATCGTCTGGCCAATCATCGAGGGCGCCTCCACCTCCGGAGCCGCCTGCTTTGCCACCCCCACCCATGGCGTTGTCTTCTTCCAGGGTGGCCGCCCCCAAGTTGGGGTCGTCCGCGTCACTCACCGACCGGTCGGGCAGGTACTCATGGTGTTGCTCCAGGGCATCAGCTGCCAACTGGGTCGTGAAGATCTGCATCATGATCCACTGATCAGGCAGCAAAGAAGAACCTGGCAAATGAAGAGGAAAAAGAGATGAGGACTCACCGCGGGCGGCTGGTGCGCGCGGGAGTACGGCTGCTTGCTGAACTGCCACTCGGCCTCCGAGAGTTTGCAGTTCACCAACAGGGCTACCTCCGCAACCGGCATCTCCTTGGTACACATTTGGCACGGGTCTTGATGCCCGCTCATCTGGATGATCATGTGAGGCCGGCCTTGAAGAGGGAGCACTCGGCGCACCATGAAGGCGGTCAAAAGGTCCGAGCACTTGAGGCCCTCTGCCTCCGACATCACCTTAAGTCGGGCAATGGCGGCAGAGGAAGCGACCGACAACGTCTTAGGTCGAAACGCCCAGTTGGTCCGGTGCTCAATCGGCGGGTGGCTACATAAGCCGGCAGGTTGACGAAGTCCGCCGTCGGATGGGTGTTCTTGACGTAGAAATAAGATTTTTGCCACAGCTTGACCGACTCTGTCAAGCTGAAGGCCGGGAAGCAGTTCTCTGCGCCTGGCCGTTGCACCGCGACGAAGGCTCCGCACTGGGCCGCCTTCCCCTTGGTGGCAGTGCCGAGCTAGTGTAGAAGAACTCCCCTCAAAGCTCGAGGCTGGGGAGAATGCCGAGGTAAACCTCGCAGAGAGTAACGAAGGCGGATAGCAGAACCACCATGTTTGACGTGAGGTGGTGCGGCTGGAGTCGGTAGAACTGAAGGAACGAGCAGAATAAGCCGCTTGCTGGCAGGCCGAAGCCGCGAAGGAAATGCGACCGGAAGATGACGCGTTTGCTGTCTTCCGGCGCCGGCGAGATCCCCCTTTTGGGCGGAGTGCATACCTCTACGAACCCCTCGCCAGGCAGCCCCTGTGTTCGGCGGAGGAAATCAAGGTGATCCTCGTGAACGTTGAAGACGTCCCAGGCGCCGACGCTTGCCCGCTCGCGCACCATGAGAGTTTGAAGAACGACGGAGGCGCGGCGCGATGACAAACATGCAAGCCTGTGGCAGAGCAGCGACGCTGCGAGGTGGATGGGCTCGGCGATGGCGAGCTGCGGCGGCAACAGAGAGAAGAAGTAGGAAATGGTGAAGGGAGAGGAGGGCGCACGTGCATCTGCCACACTCTCCTTCCCTTACTTATAGCCCCTGGTGACGGAGCCGAGGGGGCGGGACATGGGGGTCATGGGATCCCAACTTTCTGCCTCGGCCACAGCGGATCCGCACGTGTGCCGAGGCCTGGCAGTGGTGAGCCCCAGCCTGTGCTGACATCCCGTCGCGTGCGTGGGCTGGCAGGCTGGCCCGGCTAGCTGGCGCCGTGTGGCGCGCGGTCAGCGGGCGGCTGGCCTAGCGCCCGACCAGCGCCCCACCTAGCTCCCGCCTTTGCATTTTTAAATCACCAGGAGGCATGCTTGATCGCGGCCAACTCCTAGCTGTCGACACCTCGGAGTAGGAAGCTGCGGAGGCTTCTCGCCCTTTCAGCCGCAAGGCCCCACCACCTTCAGAGACTACTGTCGGAGTAAATGACCAGGGGTAGCCCAATCTGGTCTCCATAATATTTCAAGACATCGGGGCCGGCTACGCCCCTCAGGCATTGAAGGCAAGGGACCGCCTTCTTGTCACCGGCTGATCTGAATGACCGGCTGTTAGAAGGAGGCGAGGCCCAAAGGGCGGCCTTGGCGTGGGCCGACTCCTAGCAGGCGGCCACCAGAGCGCACTAGTAGAAAACAGGGCTTACGTTTAGGCCAAATAAGCACATTAGTCCCGGTTCAGTCACGAACCGGGACCCATGTGCACATTGGTCCCATTTCGTGAGGCCAGGGGGCCTGCCGGGCCTCGTGGGGGCCTTGGTCCCGGTTAGTCCGGCCTCTTTGGTCCTGGTTTGTGGGACGAACCGGGACTAATGGGCCTCGCTCCTGGCACACCCCATTGGTCCCGGTTGGTTGCTTCACCCAGGACCAAAGGCTTCCCTTTAGCCCCGGTTCATGCCACGAACTGGGACCAATGACATGCCTAAATGAGTAGGAAAAAAATCAAATATAAGTAGAAACAAAATAAACTTTAATAAATAAGTAGAAACAAAATAAACTTTAATAAAGTAAAATAAATAAAAATAGCAACACTAAGTAGAAACAAAATAAAATAAATAAAGCAAAAATAGATTTTTCATAAAATAAATGAAAGAAGCAAAAAAGAAAAGAAAATAAGTAAGTGCAAACAAAATAAACTTTAATAAATAGGTAGAAACAAAATAAACTTTAATAAATAATTAGAAACAAAATAAACTTTAATAAATAAGTAGAAACAAAATAAACTTTAATAAAGTAAAATAAATAAAAAGAGCAACAGTAAGTAGAAACAAAATAAAATAAATAAAGCAAAAAAAAGAATTTTCATTAAATAAATAAAAGAAGCAAAAAAGAAAAGAAAATAAATAAGTAGAAACAAAATAAACTTTAATAAATAGGTAGAAACAAAATAAACTTTAATAAATAAGTAGAAACAAAATAAACTTTAATAAATACGTAGAAACAAAATAAACTTTAATAAAGTAAAATAAATAAACTTTAATAAAATAAATAAAAATAGCAACAATAGATAGAAACAAAACAAAATAAATAAAGCAAAAAAAAGTGTCACCTACTGGGCCACCACGGCGTGAATATGACTAGAAACCCAACCATGGGCCAGGATTCCGTCCCGCAGAAGGCCCAGTAGGCCCACAGGCAACATAGTGTGTGATTAGGCCCAGTAAGCCTGCATTTGAGAGGAGCTCGAGAGGGCAGCCCCAGTGGGGCTTATAAACCACTCCGAGCTCCTCTCAACTAGAGAGGTGGGACTAAACATTTCGCCGCAGGGGAACATAAAGTCTTCGGTCCCGGTTGGACGCACCAGCCAGGACTAAAGGGGTGCATTGGTCCCGGTTGGTGGCACTAACCGGAACCAAAGCACCCCTTTAGTCCCGGTTGGTGCCACCAACCGGGACCAAAGGCCCCTGCTTCCCACCATTTGGGCTGCTGAAAAGAGGGCTTTGGTCCCGGTTGGTGGCATCAACCGAGACTAAAGGGGGGCTTTGGTTCCGGTTGGTGCCAAGAACCAGTACTAATGCCCTGGGTATATAAACAGGATTTGTGAAAATTTTCAGTTATCATCGCAGTTTCCCCCCGACGATGCCGAACACCACAACACCGCCAGGCTGCCCCGTCGTCGCCCGCGCCCATCGTCGCCGCCATCCCCGCGCCCGTCTTCCTCGCGCCCCGAAGCCGTACATCACCTCCCCGCGCCGCCCCGATGCCGTCGCCGCCCCGCGTGGCCCCATTGCCATCGACGGTGCCGCCCCTGCCCCGACCAGGCCGCCATCGCCCCTGCCCCGACCAGGCCGCCATCGCCCCTGCCCCGACCATGCCGCACCTCTCCTTGGTCAGGCCAGCGCCGCACCCTTCCTCCCTGCTGCTTATATGTCCTTTTTCTGATTTTTTTTCCAGATTGTATGTATATGCGTGAGTATATGTATGTGTGTATATATCTAATTATATGTCCTTTTTTCCAAAAAAAATTGTTCATATATATGATGATATTTTTTTGCATTTTTATAAAAATGTAATATGTATGTATGTTCTCTGTGTATATGTGTTCATGTGTGCAAAAGATAGATTTTTAGAAAAGTTTTATCTATGTATGTTGTCTGATTTAGTGCATTTTAGGTTAGTTTCATTTTTAGGATTTTTTTATATATTTAGGAAAGAAGGAAGAAGGAAGAGAAGGGGGGCGGAGGTATGCCGTTGTCGATATAACTCCCTGGTAACTTCGACATGAGGGGGGTCGATATACCGCCTCCCCGATAACTTCGACATGAGGGGGGGTGGGGTCGATATACCCCCTCCCCAATATCTTCGACACGAGGGGTGTGGGGGTTCATATGATGTTTTTTTTGTGCATATGATGTTTTTTTTCATATGACGTTTTTTTCATATATGTATTAATTTTTTTTATTTAGGTTGTTAATTAGTAGGTATCGATTTTAGGTTAGTGCATAGGTTAGTGTAGTGGAAAAAGTAAAATAAGGAAAAGGAAGAAAAGAGAAAGAAGAAGAAAAAGAAGGAGTGGAAAAAGGAAATAAGAAGAGGAAGAAGGAGAAGGAGAAGAAGAAATGAGAAGAAGAGGAGAAATAAATAAGAAGAGAAAAAAAGAAAAAAAAAAGGAGAAGAAGAAAGGAATAGAAGAGAAGAAGAAAAAAATAGTAATTTCTATTTTTTTTTCTTCGCCTCTAATCCTTTCTTCTTCTCCTCTTTTCTTCTTCTTTTTTTCCTCTTCTTATTTTTTATGGGGTATGTAGTTGTCGACATACCACCTCCCTGATAACTTCGACATGAGGGGGGGGGGTTGATATACCCCCTCCCGATAACTTCTACATGAGGAGGGGGGAGGGGGTTGAGGGGTCCAGGGTTCGAGGGTCGAGGATTCTAGGGTTCTAGCTAGGGTCGAGGGTTTGAGGGTTCGAGGGTCGAGGGTCGAGGGTTCGAGGGTTGTCGAGGGTTCAAGGGTCGAGGGTTCGAGGGTCGTCGAGGGGTCGAGGGTCGAGGGTTCGAGGGTTGTCGAGGGTTCGAGGGTCGAGGGTCGCCGAGGGGTCGAGGGTCATTTTCCACTAATATATCCATCTGTCATGTTTGTATAATAATTGCCATGTTATAGTATTTGAAGAAACTATGGAATACGGCCGAGAGGAGGAAGCAGAACAGATGTTGGGGGACATAATCGCAAACGGAGGTGATGTCATGTCATTTCTCAACACAAGCGGTGGTCTGGAAGGAGAGGGTGAAGAAGGCTACGGTTACCGAACAACATAGGAGGATGGACATGATTATGATGGCTCCGGTGATCGAATACCGGTGCAAGAAGGAGACCTGATGAAGGCTCCGGTGACCGAACAGAGTCTAGCCAGGTATATATATTAATTAAGCCTATGCTGACTAGATAATTGATGCATTCATTGTTTTGGTATCTACATATATTAACTCTCGTCTTTCTTCTTTTTTCTAGCCCTCCGGATCAAGCTCAACTTCGGTAAAGAAACGAGGCCCGAAGAAAAAGTTGGACCCGGATGAAAGGTTCACGATCACAGCAATCACGTCCGATGGCCTACTGATTGAACCCCTTCGGACCAAGGAGGCATTTACTGCTCAGTGCGGGGTTCTTGTTAGGGACATGACCCGATCAGCATCGAGGTACGGAATCAGCATAAGAAGGAAGAGCTTCAAGTTTCTTTTGTCGAAGATGCACAGAAAGATGATCTTTGGAATGCGCTGAAGGTAAATTTCACGCTACCGAAAGGGGAGGATCCGGAGAATCCAGTTATAGAGCCATTGATCAAGTCCGGTGCTCTCAAGAAGATGGCAGATCTATTCAGGATGTGGAAGAATGATTTGAAAGCAAAGTTTGTCGACAAAAAGAAGACACCAGAATTCACCGGCCGGTATGAGAAGATCAGAGATCAATGGGACGCATTTGTGGCCAACAAGACATCAGAGAGGAGTAAGAAGATGTCAGCGACAAACAAGATAAATGCTGCGAAGAAGGTGCATCACCATCACACGGGGTCAGGTGGCTACCTTAAAGCCCGGTCATTGTGGGCCAAGGCTGAGAACGATGTGCTTGTGAAAGGGGTCGAACCAGAGACATTGAACTGGCGAGACCGTCCAAGGACTTGGTTCTTCGGGGTTGGCGGAACCTTGGACCCTGTAACAGGGAAGTGCGTTTGGACGAGCGAGCAACTGCGAATACCCATCATGAAGCTTGGGGAGTATATCGCCACAACGCAGGAAGGGAGGTTCGTTCCAGATAGAGAGAAGGACGAGCTCACAATGGCCCTCGGGAATCCTGAGCACCCTGGACGGACACGAGGCACGCCAGGCTCCGTTCCGTGGAAGGTTGGGTTTCCAGATGCAGGCGGTTACAAAACCCAGGAGAGGAGGAGGAAACAGGAGCATAGCGAACTACAGGAGCTGCACGCAAGGGTACGAAAGCTAGAGGAACGAGAAGCAGTTCGAAGCAAGCGATCTACCCAAGCTACCCCCGCCATCTCAGCGTAGAAGCAGCGTGGCTTCTATCGATCTACTTCAGCTGGAGCCTGTCTTTACGGCTCCTGCTAGCTACCCCGTGGATGCCATCACGGAGTCTCAATAGTGCCATGTTATGACGCAATGGCAGAACTACAAAGTCAAGGCAGCTGTCGGCTCTGTTGGACCTACTGAACCCGGCGCAACTTTTCACTGTCGTCCAATTCCAAAAGATATGCTAGGCTGATGGTGGAGGAAATAACGAAGGGATTGCAGGAGCTCGTGCTTGACCACCCTACCGGTGAAGGGGAGACTAGGCTGGGGTCTACTCTGAAGACTCCATGCCTATGGCGGAAGGAGCTCATCAACCTTCCGAACTGGACGCCTCCGCCTCCTCCTCCTCCTCCGGCGAGTCAGGGCACTCCGCCTCCTCCTCCGCCTACTCCTCTGGCGAGTGATCAGGGCACTCTGCCTCCTTCTCCGACGCATGGAGGCACTCCGCCTCCTTCTCCGATGCGTGGCGGCACTCTGCCTGCGCCGGCACGCCCAACCAGCCAGCCTCCTTCTCCTCCGCCTCGTAAGCAACAAAAGAAGACAGTCGCAGCCGCTCGGCCTGCTCCGGCGTCTTGCAGTACAGCAAAAGGAGGGAGGCAATACAAATACAGTCCATCTCTCAAGACTCTAGAGAAGTTACCATACGAGATGACCGCAGTGGAAAACGAGGAGATCTGTCAAGCCAAAGTGAAGGACTACTTCGAAACGCAAAGAGCCAAGAGACATCGACCTCCAGAGGAGAAGATTGATCCGGTGAAAGCGAAGCGCACTCTGGATGCCCTACAGCGACCACCACCGTCTCCGCCGCAAACCAACTATGTGCGCATTACCAAAAAGACATATAAGCAAGCGAAACGGTCGGGAAGTACTTGCAGTGACAAAAGGTTACAAGAACGAAGAACTAGGAAACAAATTCCCCAGCTCGGCGAACAAGAGAACCAATCGTGCCCCCCGCTCAAGGTATCTAGCGATATCGTCGCTAATCCTCCAGGGATCTTGCCCGGTACCAATCGTGGAGATTACGATGATGCACATTTTGATATAATGGAGGTGGACGAATTCAAATACGAGTACGGGAAGCCTATCATAAAAGATGGAACTATTCTAACAATGATGATGCGAAGATTCCATGATTGGTACATGGAAACCTGCAGAAAGTTTCCAGGGGAGAAAAAAGGATACTTTGATGCTGAAAGTTAAAGAGGATCATCACGACCTCATTGGAATTGAGCAGTTGTCTGTTCCATTTGAAGAGTTCTTCCAAATTTTCAATCAGAAGGCCCTCGATAAATTAACGGTCACTTGCTACTGTTTGTAAGTACTACTTATGTCATTAAGTCTATATATATCTCAGCTCTTTCATTGCATGTATATATAATTATTCTCACTATATTATGTAGGTTGAAGATCGTCGAATGCAGAAATGCTGAAATGTATGATATTGGATTCATTAACACAAATCTCATAGATCAATTTACGGTTACATCTCATGCAGAAGAAACCGAGGAGAAATTGCTACGGTCGTTGATAATAAATCAAACCAAAGATACAATACTCTTTCCTTACAACTTCAAGTGAGTGTTACTGTCTTGTGCATATTCGGTTTCCCTTAATTATTACTCGAGGTTATGTAATTGATGAGTTATGCATGCGTGCGCAGGTTCCACTATATTCTCCTAGAGATTAAGCTTGAGCAGGGACTAGTAAAAGTCTTAGACTCCAGATGAAAAGATCCCTTTGAATATGCGGACATGTCTAAAATGCTCGAGAAGTAAGTTGAATCGATCATTATCGCATCATAGCGGCAACTTTGTTCATTTCATGATATCAAGTAATTGTTTTCTTTCTCTTCCATGGTTTGGAGAGTATTCACCGCACAAGTTTCGGGAGTGCCACCGGAACTGCGATGGATTTACCCAAAAGTAAGTACTGCTAGCTAGCTAGTTCCGTGCATCTCCCGTTGATTCTAGCTACTTTCATCAATACCCATTTATAATGCTTCATTATCAGTTTGATTGACCTCTATTTCTCGTAAAGTGCTTGTGGCAGGAAGCCGGGAATAATTACTGTGGACACTACGTCTGCGAGTTCATCTACAACGCGACCGCCAAGAACAAGCGGGGCTACTCTAAAAGACAATATGAAGTGCGTAAGCAAAAATATTCACAAGTTTATTTTATTACCATCATTTCTGTTGAGTTTCATTCATATATATGTATTGACCGCCTTCTTTAAATTAGATGTGGGAGATGTGGAATGAACTCCTACCACAAAATCGCATGCGAGAAATTCAAGAGGAATTGGCTGGATTCTTTCTTGACCACGTCATCAATAAAGCCGGAGAATACCATCATGCATGTGAAAGTTAACTTCATATGTTAGGGTATTGTAAGATATATATATATATATATATATATATATATATATATATATATATATATATATATATATATATATATAGCCAGTAGCATCGGATAGATACACGATAACTTGTTGTTCGACCAATCTCTCAGAGAAGAAGAGGTCGATCACTTCTATATATTTTCATGACGATCTTCTGTACTTAATAGTTTCCTTCATTTGCTTATAGCTAGCTAGCGTGTCGAGTCCTCTCTATACGTAGCGTCGACCAAGCACGGAGATAAGAGAGGACACTTTTCTCTATTAGCTAGCTAACACAATTTTTGAAACCCCTAAATTAACCCTACAAACCGCCCCCCCCCCCCATCATTCAGAAGAAGAAAAAAGAAAAAAATCCAGCAAGACTTTTGGTCCCGGTTGGTGGCACCAACCGGGAAAAAAGGCCCCTCTCCCTGGGCAAGCGGCAGCGGCCACGTGGAGCCCCCATCTGTCCCGGTTCCTGGGCGAACTGGGATTAAAGGGACAGAGCTTTAGTAAGGACCCTTTAGTCCCGGTTCCAGAACCGGGACTAATGGGCCTTACGAACCGGTACGAATGAGCCTTTTTCTACTAGTGGCGGCCGACTCCTAGCAGGCGGCCCACTCTCGCGCCCTCAAAGTTTGCACCCACATAACAACGACGAGACGGGGCATGGCTACAGTGCAGCCTGCCACCCCTGAATCCAGAAAGGAACGTGGCGACAGTGCAGCGTACCGGGTGGCTATCCCTACCCCGGCGCGGCACTGTTGCCATGTAGCCCATGACATCATCCATGGCAGAGGGAGCCATGCTCCCACGACGGGCTGTCAGTACGGCCCGCGGGAGGCGGGCCCTACCTGTCTGTGAGATGCCAGAAGACGGCAAGCCCTGACCAGTCGGCATAGGGGGAGGCCAACTCCCAGTAGCCGGCCCTCCCCTTCCCTTGGAGTTTGTGCGCCATTAACCAGATAAGACAGGGTGTGGCTATAGCGAGCGCCTGCCAGGCGGCGGTACTGTAGCCATACGCTCCCCAACCAAGCCCTTGTCATCAGAGGCAAGGCTAGAGTGATGAGCAGCCGACAGGACCCACAAGCGGCGGGCCCTACCTGTCGGTCGAGAGCCCGGCAGCCGGTAGGACCCACAAGCGACGGGCCCCAGCAGCCGGCTAAGAGCCGGCGACCAGAGACTTTGACGACCCGGACCTACACCCGGCCGGATTACCATTGTACCCCTGAGGGTAGGTCTATATAAACCCCCCATGGCACCCATGCAAAGGGTCCAGCCTCTTAGAGAAACACACATATACAGAGAGGAGTAGAGCTAGCCTAGCCCTTCTTCCTCCTCTAACCAAACAGCTCAAGGAGCAAGCTTGTGGCTTCTTGTTGATCTAGTCAGGGACGATTCCAAGGGGGGCGAGGGGGGGCTAGACCCCCCTGAGGAACCTTTTTTGCCTCCATAGCGATTAGGCAGGCTGGTATTTAGGCAATGTTTTGACTCAATTTTCCTCAATTCGCCACCCCCCCCCCCCTCCGCGTCCGCCTGTCATGCGTAACCACGTTTCTTTTTTGAGACATTCGTGCGTAACCACGTGAAACCACCAGGGCCACCCTAGCCCATGTACAGTACATAGCACATCCAAACCAAGAAAGCGAACCAACCTATGGTTGAGATGGTTAGGTGGACAGTGGTATCCCCAACCCACCAGGGTTCAAATCCTGGTGCTCACATTATTTCTGGAATTATTTAAGGATTTCCGGCGATGCGCTTTCAGTGGGAGGAGACGTTCCCGTCGATGACGAGGTACCTACGGTGACTTCAAAAATCTCATGATGATATGCCGGCTTAATCTTTTGGAGGTGCTCATAAGGATAGGGTGTGCGTGTGTGCGTTCATAGAGGTGAGTGTATGCGCGTGTATATGAGCGCTTGTGTCTGTACTGATGCTAAAAAAATATCCAAACCAAGAAAAAAGAAAAGTCCCACCATCGAAGAGAAAAGGGGCCAGGGTCCATTGGTCCTTGGACTTGCGGCTGTAGCAGCACGTACACAACCGCTTTGATTCTCTGCTGCTGCGATCGCCACCATTTTAGCGCCGCCAATCTTCCTAACTGTTGTGCGATCCAATCTTCACCCACCGCTCGCCATAGTAGAGCCTGCCGTCGCGGCCGGCAAGGCTGTCCGTGAAGGAGAGGAGCACAGCAAATGTGCTCCAACCTCCTAGCGAGTGTCACAAGAGATTGATTCAGATCCATCATAGCTACACCTGCACGGTTAGTACCTTCTTCATCTCTTGATCTTTAATCTTTTCAAATTTGTGTGTTTCTTCCATACAAAATCTACAAAGATCAGAAATAAATTACAACGTATTGGCTGTCCATGTATTGTTATACTCGCGTATAGATAAAACGAGGAAGAGAAACTGAAAAATGTTTGCCAAGAGCATTTGCATCCAACTGTCCAACCCTACAGACCCCAATCGATCATTCCTCTCAGCCAGTAAGGAGATTATGAAAAGCACCACCACCATGAGCGACCACGGAGACAACGATGCACACCATTCTCAATAATTAACCTTAGCTTCAAATCTCTATTTTTTGCTGGTTAATATGAATGATAATTAATTGATTGACATGAAAATCAGAGTTGGTCAATTCAACATAGTACCGTCTGCCAAATTATGTACTATAACCAATTTAGCTTTTTTTGTCAAAGATGAATATTAATTTTGTAATGTTTAGCTTCTTACACTAGCGAAAACAAAAGTCTGGGCTTATGTTTCTTGCACACTTTAAACTTCTGAGTGATCATCCGGTGCCCATCAGTCTATAAGAGCTCAAGTCTGAAACTCCCCCCCCCCCCCTATGTCAAATTCCTGGCTCCATCCCTGGATCTAGTGACCATGCGGAGACCTCGCAGAGCAGGACTAGGGGTGTTATCTCCTAGGAGAGCCCCGAACCTGGGTAAGATGCATCGGCGTACGTGTTTACGCCTTATCCCGTTTCCAGGCACTGGCGATGACTTACTAGCTCCCACCATGATAAGCCATCCCTTGGCATATGTCGCGCCAAACCCCAGACAACAGTAGAAAGAAGAAACAAAGACTTCACGGAAATGTGAAATATAAAATGCACAAAAAGTATAAGAAATAATGATCTAAGATGTGGGGAGCAACTGTACAGAAGTTCAAATCTGAAATGAATGGAAGAGAAGAAGAAACAAAGAATTGATAAATAATGGCCAGTGGAACTTCTGAAGTCTGACGTCCGGATCTGAAATGTGAAGTCGTAAGTATTTCTCCATGCACCATAAGAAAGTACTGGATACGAAGTTGATGCGAGGATCCATGTCTCAAATTATGATCTGCTGCACTTCCAAGGCTTAAATGGAATTTAGAAACTAAATGGAAATGACCAAAACAGTTGAATGTCAATAAATGAAAGTATGTAGCTGAAGCAAAGGTTGTTATTCTCAATTTGAATCAATTGCAATTTGTGTCTCTTGATAAACATGCATTTTTACTGATAAAAGCACACACCAGCAGGAAATGCAATTGTTGATCCCACTTTCCACCAAAACAATCAGAATATACATCGAAGTAGTGGCAAAGAGAACACTGTGTTCTAGCATCTCAAGGAAAAAGAAGCAACATTTAAGGATACGTGCAATGCCAAAGCAGAAAAAATATAAGGAATTGGTTGATACAATTGAGGAAACAGAGGCTATAAGAATCAAAATGTCGTCTAACTTCAAGATTGTAAGGCAATTTACACCCTAAGTCACATCGACGTGATCTGTCCAGATGTAAAGAGTATTGTGTTGAACAACATTGTACAACATATGTAGTTTATAATTTTTATGGAATTTAAAAATTGAGTAAATCTGAATTAGCAAGTCAGGTACAAATTCCAAATTAGCTGCTCTATCGACTATAATAGTTCAACACTAAGCTTTTTTTCTTTGTGACACTTCCCTAAACATAACCGTAAAGTAAGTTATTCTTCTTCACTTAGTTTTTGTACAAACTGGGAACTGCCATTGTGTTGTTCTTTTATTATCATCCAATGGTTAGAATGCTGAGGGTGTGAGTGGTTTGGAAAATGGCTCCACCATCAAAGCATTGTTTAGATAACATTCAAATAGATTAAATTGAATAGGTAATACAAAATACAAAATATGTCTAATCAAATGAAATATGCAATAATACATAGACTTATATCTTAGTAGCTATTCAAATACATAGAATCATTAGGGATCATAATCTTGTGGAGTGAATTCATTCAGGGAGTTACAAACCTCACATGTTCAATTAAATCAAGGTCAGGTTGTCCAAACCATTGAATCGCCGATGGAGAAGCCGCCACCGGTCTTGGAGATAGTGATCCCGGCAATCGTCTTCCGGCGGGTAGTTGGTGCCCGAGCAGGGGTTGTAGCAGGGGAGTCCAAGATGGCCTCTTGGCGTATATCAAAAAGAGGTGTGAGGCAGAGGACGTGGGCATAGCCCAGTGGTTGGGGGCGCATGATTGTAAACCTAACGACCAGAGTTCGATCCACGTCGGGGACGAATTTCTGGAATTCTCATGAGGGATGCTTCTTCTATATCAATAAAACCGTGGGTGCTAGTGCCCATGGAGTTTCATTTTTTTTAAGAGGTGTGAGGCATTGCAGGCCCACAGCACCACCAGCAGCAACAGCGCCCCTACGCAGCCTAACCGGCTTAGAGCATCTCCAACAGCGTTGGGCAGCGCGCTAAAAATATGCTTGCAGCGCGCCGATAGTCTGTTTTGGCGCGGCGGGGAGCGCTGGCTCCAGCGGCCGCTGTAAACTTTAGCGCACACATGTAGCTCCAACATGCGCGCTAAAATGCAGCGCACATGAGGAGTCGGTGCTTGCCATGTGTTGCATTTTGGAAACGAAATGAATTTCATGATGACATAAAAAGTTCATGCCCACAAGTTCAAATTCATGCCCACAACATCATCCAACCAAGTTCAAAATCCTTCGGAGGCGGAGGGGTCGCTGGTGTGGCGGCGGCAGCGGAGGGGTCACGGGTGTAGGAAGGAGTGAGGGGGGTGCCGGCGCGGGGTGGGGCAAAGGTGGCGTGGGGATAGAGTGCGACGCGCAGAAGCGGGGACACCAAATACACAGCGCGTGATGGCAATCCGGACCGCACGTTGTACTCTATATGTCGCGCGCTCTTATTGCGCGTCCGCTGGAGCCCAATTATCGATTGCGCGCGTGCTATAAATGACAAATTTGTGGTGCGGCACTTATTTAGCATGGATGTTGGAGATGCTCTTAGGCATGCGCTGCAGCGGCCCTGTAGAGAGCAAGGGAGGCGTCAGTGAAGCTTCAAAGCCCAACCGCTTCGTGGGCGACGGCAGAGGCGCTTGGAGCATGACCGGCGAGCAGAGACGAAGCAGAGCCTGGCTCGGTAGTGCCTGTGAGAGTGGTGATGGCTGGTCGTCGCTTCGCCTGGAGCACGACGGTGGTGGGAGTACAGTTGTTGGCAACAGAGGCAGGGAGGCTGGCGGCATGAGGGCATCCTGAGAGCGACGATGGGCGGAGCGGGGTGAGAGCTGACGTGTTGGGCTGCGGCCACGCCCAGCGGCCAGAGGTGGGGCTTGTATAGGCAGAGACTCGAGGGCGCGTACTGCTTCCACACTAGTAGGCTCAGCAGAGCGATGATGGCCTCCCCCATCTCAGCGGCCGTCATGATCGTCCTCACGACGGTTGTCGCGCGACGCGTCCCTTGGATGGCGAGACAGGTTGCACCGCATGTGGTCACCCCAGCCCTCCTTGCTCCGTGGGTTGTCGCAGCCGCGGCGCTCCCTGTCATCATGCTTGCAACCCAGGTCATCATCGTGGTCTCTTCGATGGTGCTCGACAGGGCGAGAGATGCACTCGCGAGGGTCTCGTGCCTGGCGCTCTCCATCGATGACCCCCTTCTGGTAGGTGTACCCCTTTAACACCATCCTTGGGTCCTGCATGGGATATTCGTGAATGGAAAGTGGATGATCACCCTTCGCTCCAGACCGCGAAGGCCGACGATTGGCTGACCTCCCGCGTGCGCCGGTAGGGTCACCCAGTCCACCCGCGGCACATTTGCATGCGACGCCATCCACGCCCACACCCC
Organism: Triticum aestivum; assembly: GCF_018294505.1. Taxonomy (NCBI): domain Eukaryota; kingdom Viridiplantae; phylum Streptophyta; class Magnoliopsida; order Poales; family Poaceae; genus Triticum; species Triticum aestivum. The sequence goes on from NC_057795.1 coordinate 57,267,565, forward strand.
CAGGACCTCAGGCCAACTCCACCGCGCGACCCCAAACGGACGTCCGTTTTGTCCGGATTTTATCCGTTTGGGAAGGGGATGGGGTCGTGTCCGGGCCTGTCCGGGGATGCGGTGGCCGTGCACCCAGTGCGTGGCCGCATCCTTTACCCCATCCTCTTACTTTCTATTTAAAAAAAGAGAAACATGTCAAATGCCAAGCCCTAGGCCGCAGTTCATCACGCACGCCGGCAACAAAGCGAGCGGCCTACACATCCATCGCTGGCATTAGCCAGCGGCCGGCAACACAGTCCGGCCTCCAAAATGAATGGTTGTCCTCGCCGACAACACAGCGAGGCCTCCAAAATGAATGGTTGTCCTCGCCGGCAACACAGCCAGTGGCCGGCAACACAGACGGCCTTCAAAATGAATGTTTTTCTCGCCGGCACACGGCCAGCGGCCCAGCGGGCGGGCGGCAACCATGCCAGCCTCCAAAAAAGAACGACCACGGTCGATCGGATGACCTTGTTCAGGCCGTCGGCGTCGATCATCTCCTTCTGCCTGGCCTCAAACCAGGCCCTCGTCTTCTCGCTCATCTTCGACAAGTCCACGCTCATGATCTCCAGGGCCACCTATTTCACTTTGGTGGCGGCATTGGAGGCCTTGATGTCGAGCTACCTTTGTCTGGCCTTGACGTTGTCGGCCTCGATGTCGAGCTGCCTTTGCCGGGCCGCCTCCTCGATGTCGAGCTGCCTCTGCCGGGCCGCCTCCTTCATGTCGATCTTCCTTCTCTTGGCCGCCTCCTCTAGCTCAAGCTTCTTCGTTTGGAGCTCTATGTATTGCTTCATTTGCTCGTCCTTGCTTTGCCGCTTCTTCACGTCCCTCACATCTTTTTATGACATCATGCCATGCAAAGTGTCATGCAATACCATGGATGAGGCATCACGAATGTCGTCAACCTTGGAGTTGGTCTTGCCCCTCGGCCTCTTCAACGCCTCGCCATCTCCACCTCCGGCGAACTTGGCCGTCTTCAGGCCTCTCTTCCTTTGGAGCTCACGGTATTGGTCCTTAAACTTAGGACAATTGTTGATCATAGTCCAACAATGCGTAAGAGTGAATGGCTTGTCATTGTGTCGGGCCTTGAATGCCTCCAAAGATTGAAATGCCTACACCATATGATCAACAACAAGGTGAACATGCAACCATGTACAAGGCCGAAGTCTCATGGCTGTAGCAAGGAAAGGGCAAAGAAGGAGAGCATACCATGTCCCCAATGCCGGTACCACTCCCGGGCCATGCTTGAACGCTCTCGAATGCGGATTGATACTTGTTGCACTCTTGTTGTATGAACAACCATCTCTTTTTAATCGAGCCGACATCACGTTTGTTTTCAAATTGGTAGGGCTCAAACAACTTCCTTTCATGGAATGTTTTGTGGACTCTCGTCCAAAAAACAATACCCTTTTGTTGCGCGCCGGTCCTTGGATCTTGACTAATCTCCATCCAAGCTTGGCAAATCAACTTGTCTTCATCTTGTGTGTATGAGCCCGTGCGAATGCTCTTCCTCTTCTTTTGTGCTTCCGCTCTTTGTGTCAGCTCGTCAATGAACAATGGCTCGCCACTAATGTCAACGTTATTGATTTCTTCTTCACCACCTTCGACATAGATGTCATCATCTTCATGCCACGAGTCACCATGGTCGTAGTCAGCATGGTCGTCGCCATCTTCACTGGCAGTGAACTGGCCGCGGCCATCCTGACTTTGGGTCTCCTCGGGGTCGTAGACAGCGACGTGACCTCCATCATAGATCACCTCCTCCATGAATTAGTCGTAGTAGGGGTCGTCGACCGGTGCCGTTGGTGTTGGCATTCCGTGAACAAGACGCGGGGGGGGGGGCGGAATGGTGCCGGTAAACGGCGTCGTGCTTGCTTTCTTTGCATCTCCACGGACGGCCGGCCGCTGCTGCCGGACCCAGGGGTGATGTTGAGGTCGACGACAGCCGAGGGGCGTGGTGTGGACAGCGCGATCACGCTCACGTCTGGCGACCCCCCGAAACGGGTCTGGCCGTTGTGCCTTGGCGGAGGAAAGCTGGGCGACAAGGGCGTGGTCCGCGATGTCGGCGACTGGCAATGCGGAGGCCGAACGACCGACGACCATGTGCTTGCGGGATCAACGGCCCCTCCAGAGAAACCGGGCGGGCGACAAACGCCATGCATGAGAAGGGCGTGCGCTTTGCTGACGATGGCCTCCTTCTCCTCGACCTCGGCCTTGTGCCCCGCGGCCTCAATCGCGGCGCGCTCGGCGGCTCTCTTTGCCGCGGCGATGTTGGTCTTGGCGACCGCCCTCCGGCTCCTCCTCTTCACCGATTTCGCGTCCAACTTCGCGATCTCCTCCAGTGTGCACTCCGACCGCGGCTTCCTTGGTGCCTTACCCTTCTTCTTCTTGGCCATTCCGGGCGGGTCGGCGGCCTTCCCGCCGGAGTTCGGCTGGGCATCGGCCATGGACGGGGGAGAGAGTGGGACAGGCGGGACGAGGGAAGGGTTTGGGGGGGAATGGTGCCAAAGGGGCCGTGGGGGGGGGTTCCTTTCTTTCACCGACGTGCGGCCCAGGGGCGGACAAGCGCGCGCGTCCCACCCGTCCACGCGCTGTCCATTTCCCCCTAAAAGCAGCGCAAACTTGGGCCGCGGATGGGTCGAAAGCGGACACCTAACGGACAAATGTCGTTTGCTCCCGCGCGCTGGGCCGCCTGGTTTGTCCGTTTTACCCCAAACGGGTGGGACCAGACATGATAGGGTCGCGCGGTGGAGTTGGCCTCAATATTCGTCTTGAGCTTGGATGTCGTCTCAATGTAGTCGATGGATCAGCCCAAACCGATGGCCTGCGCGATGGTGAAATGATCTCACGTTTGGAGAAGCAGCCCGTCCAGGCAAAGTCAGACGTGGTGGACGAAGTCCACGTTCTCCGAGTGCGCCTCAAGGCGCCAGGGATGCAGCTATAGCCTGGTGTCCCTGAACTTCAGGTCTCTGCGTCAGGCCGCGTCCGCACAGTGGTGTTGATGGAAGAAACGGACGAGGAAGGCCTCGGGGAAGTGCTTGACAACCCACACATCCTCAGCCAGCATGCCCACTCGAGGACGATGGCATCAGTGATTTCTCGCGGGGTGGCCTTGAGGTCACGGTCGAGCCAGGCGACCATGGCCTCCTAGTGCATGGCCGGCGTCGCGTGGATCACCGTGAAGACCTCGGTCGGCCGCAGCAAGTGGTCGCCATTCCAAGCCATGGCGCGAGGTGGACCTTGTGGACGAAGGAGAGCAGCCAGTGGCCGAGGCGACAAGGGGCGTGCAACCATCGAAGGCGCCGCACACACCTGGGGAGGACGGATGGGATGTGTGCCAGAGGCACCTATACAGAGGTGAGGAGCAGGCTTGTTGTGGCAGCGCCGCGCACGATGGTCGGGTTGTATGCAGCGGTGGCAACTGATGGGGGGTATCCATGCCCAGATTCCATGAGTTGGTCCAAAGGGCGTGGAAGGAGAGGGTCGATCACACTGAGCCATATCACATCCTATACCACAAGGTCAAGAAGACGGTAGATATGTCTCTTTCGTATCTATAATTTTTGATTGTTTCATGCCAATATTATACAACTTTTACATATTTTTGGCAATAACTTAGATGATTTATTGGACTAACCTATTGATCTAGTGCCCAGTGTCAGTTTCTGTTTTTACATGTTTTTTGTTTCGCAGAAAATCCATATCAAACAAAGTCCAAACGCGATAAAAATTTACAGAGAATTATTTTGAAATATATGTGATTTTTGGGGCTTGGAATCAACGCAAACGGGGGCCCACAACCCCCACAAGACACCAGCGCGTGCCCTGCTGGGTTGTGCCCTCCTCGGATGTCGGTTGGATCTCTACTTCGAGCGCAAGGAAGCTTATATCCAGAAAAAAAATCGTGTTAAAATTTCAGCGCAATCAGAGTTACAGATCTCCCGGAATATAAGAAACCTATTTTGGCCAGATCTGGGGAATGCGAAACAGAAGAAAACAGAGAGGGAGATCCAATCTAGGAGCGGCTCCCGCCCCTCCGCCACCTTGAAGGCCATGGACCAGAGGGGGAACTCTCCTCCCATCTAGGGAGGCAAGGAAGAAGAAGAAGGAGGGGGGCTCTCTCTCCCCCTCTATCTCGGTGGCGCTGGAGTGCCGCCGGGGCTAGGATCATGACGGTGATCTACATCAAAAATCTTGCTACCATCATCACCAACTTTCTACCACTCTATGCAGCGGTGTAACACCTCTTCTCCCCACTGTAATCTCCAATGCTATTTGGCTATCCTATGATGTTTGAGTAGACCCGTTTTGTCCTATGGGTTAATCCTGATCTCGGTTGGTATGTTTGTATATTTTATTTATGGTGATGTCCTACAGTGTCCTCCATCTCGCCAAACGTGAGGAATTCCCGCTGTAGAGTGTTGCAATACGTTCATGGTTGCGAGAGTGGCAGAAGCTTAAACCCGAGTAGGTGGGTTGTTGCGTATGGGATAAAGAGGATTTGATACTTAATGCTATGGTTTTATTTTACGACCTTAATGATCTTTAGTAGTTGTGGATGTTTGCTAGAGTTCCAATCATAAGTGCATATGATCCAAGTAGAAAAAGTATGTTAGCTCATGCCTCTCCCTCATATAAAATTACAAGAATGATTACCGGTACTTGTTATTGATTGCCTATAAATAAATGACTTTCTTGTTGACAAAAGCTATCCACTTTTATTACATTGCTATTTATTCATAGTTTTATACTCGCAAAGTACTCATAGTTTTATTCTTGGGAAATAGTTCCATACTTGTCTTAGATGAAGCAAACATCAAGTGTGCGTAGAGTTATATAGGTGGTCAAAAGAACTTGAGAAAATATTTGTTCTACCTTTAGCTTCTCGTTGGGTTCGACACTCTTATTTATCGAAGAAGGCTACAAACGATCCCCTATTCTCTACTTCTAATGTCTGAGTTGGTGAATAGTCTCCACGGTTTATTTTTGCTGGGTTTTTCGTCTCTCCTCCCACCACCCCCTCCCACCCTGGTCCATCGGTTTATTTTTCTATCCATTCTTTATTACAACCAGAACTTTCCTAACGTATAACAAATCATGGATCTAACTTCCTTAAGTTATGCAAATCAATCGATCCCTTTTATTGATGCAATTTGTTTTAGGAAATAAATAATAGATTTTAATCTAACTTTCCTAACTTATCGAAATCAATCGATTTTTCTCATTAGCGAAATTAGTTTTAGGAAACAAATAACAAACACATCACAAACTTTCCTCCCAATAAATACTTTATTAAAATTTGCAAACTTTCCTAATCAAACACGTCACAAACAGGCAGGTACTGATATCACCTTACGAAACAATAAAACCCATTTGCATAGAAATCAGTTCAAAATCCTAACTTTCCTAAATTCTTACCTTTTCTTGATAACAACCAATATTTTCTACGTTTTCCACCTATTGAAGGAAATCACCCCTCCATGGATATTAGCATTTTTCAGAATGAGATCTTCGGGTTATGATTTTTTCCAATTATGACCTCTCTTTTCGCTTCGGCTCCTTCTCGCATAAACACCTCCACCACAGCCAGCTGACGCCACCCTAGACCTCCTGCCTCTCCACATCTTCTCCGCCACCTCCTCCTCGTACTCCATTGATTAACCCCCACCACGTTTGTCCGCGGTGGTGTCTAGGGCATGGCGCAGCAGCGTACCTCACCATCGAGTGATTAGTACCTCCCACAGTTTTTTTACCCTAAAAAAACAGCGTCAATTCCCTCTCAGGTTTTCGGTTTTCTACTGTGGTTCTAACTCATCTCAGGACTTAGGTCAACTCCGGCCGCTGCCACCCTCTCACGATGCAGTTGCCACCCATCTTGCTCGCACGCCGCCCTTGTTACCATCCCACTCTCACGCTGCCGCCGCCGCCGTCCTACAGAAACACCGGCGTATCCTCGCGGATGGGCGGCTTCCGACAGCTTCTCACCCTGCCGCCTTGGTTAGAGTCGTCCGGCGGCTGCCCTCGTCGCCTCTCTCACCTCGGCCCCCTCACCTTCAAAATCCGTGCAGGTTGCAGCCGATGGGGAGGAGGCGCCGAAGGAAGGCGGAAAGAACAAGAGGGCGATGACATCGCAAGATGGTGTCGCTCCAGCTCCAGCAGAAGGTCATGCGCCGCACCCGACAGGGTCGCTGATTTCTGTTTCCCGCACGGGCACAGACTACTCCCGGACAAGGCCGACGACTAATACATGATCATCATGTCCTGCCATGAAAGTTTGTCCCGTTATCCTTTTTCTTTTTCACTCGGAGTGTAAGATAGATTTGTGAAAAGACAATATCTAACACTTTGTTATATGAATGTATGATGCGTGATCCTGAATACTAGAAAGTTCGATGTTGAGAAGACATTGCAGATGTGACAAGGAATTGCTCTTATTTTTTCAACCCATTCTCAGGAATAGGGAACAAATACTGCAGTTCAGAATTTTGATTTTAAGATTTGGCGATACACTTCATCAAGGTAAACATTGTATCTAGTTCAAAATTTTGATTTTATGATTTGGGGATACACTTCATCAAGGTAAACATTGTATCCGACGGGATTAGTGGTTATTTTACTTGTTTGTTGTCTGATCAATCTGTGCCATCTGGTCTGTAAGCATGTTGTGTCGACAATGCTGCACCACGCTGACATTCCCGTAACTCCAGCACGTGTCGCCGTCACCTGAACTAGGAAAGGATTGTCTTCTCCGAGGATTGTCTTCTCCGAGGAATGTGTCCACATCCGTTGCACACACCTGACACGCCGGTGCAAGAGGCTGCCGCACTATCTGCAGAAACAGATCAGCCTAATCATCACAGCCTCATATGTGCTTCCTGATGCTCAATTCTTTTGGGTTTTGCTATATTCAGCCTTGTCTCTGAATTTTTACATCTTTTGGTGTCGGAGTAAATGACCACGGGTAGCCTAGCTGCCTCCCATTGGCCCTTTCAAAAAACAACAGGCCGATCGAGCCTTGGAGCACCCAAGATGCGGGGCCGCGTTCCTCCGGCTAGCTGCCTCACAAGCCGACTACCGGAAAGCGGCCCAACCCTAAACTCTCTTTAGTGACGCCACGATAGGGCTGACTCCAAGAAGCCGGCCACGAAAAGACCGACTCCGAGAAGCCGGCCCAAGAAGACCGACTCCGAGAAGCGAGTGGCCAGGGCCGTGCCCTCAAAGTCTGCACCCCCATAACGATGATGGGAAAAGGCGTGGCAATAGTGGAGCCTGTCACCTCCGAATCCCGGAGCACGCATGGCTACAGTACACCGTACGGGGCAGCCATCACCCGTCCGGCGTGGCACTGTTGCCATGCTGATCATGACACCCTCCACGGCGGGCTGCCAGTACGGCCCGCAGGTGGCGGGCCCCTTTGGTCAGAGAGACGCTCGAAGGCGGCCTTGCCTCCCCCAGCCGACCTGGGGCACGGCCGGCTTCCTATGGCCGGATTTCCCCCCTCCTCGGGGCGCGCGCACCATTAAGGAGACAAGACGAGGTAAGGCTACAGTGAGAGCCCGCAAGGCGGCGGCACCGTAGCCATGCTTACCTTGACAAAGCCCTCGTCATCAGAGACAAGGCAACAGTAACCAGCCCCCGACAAGACCCCCAAGCAGTGGGGCCGGCCTGTCGTCCAATGAGCCGGCAGCCGGCGGGACCCACCAGTCGGAGGGCCCCAGCGGCCGGCGGAGAAGCCGGCGGCCATAGACACTAACGGCTAGGGCCCGCGCCCAGCTAGATTACCATTGTACCCCCGGGGGGTAGGCCTATATAAAACCCCCGGGGCACCCATGCAAAGGGTTGATCTCAGATAGTTTTAGACACTACCATAAGGAGAGAAGAGAGCTAGCCTTCCCTTTCTTCCTCCTCACACCAAACAGCTCAAGGAGGCTCTTGTAGCTTCTTGTCGATCTAGTGATCATGTGGAGACCCCGCAGAGCAGGAGTAGGGGTATTATCTCCACGGAGAGCCCCCAACCTGGGTAAGATCCGCCGGCGTGCATGTCTTTGCCTCATCCTGTTTCCAGGCACCGGCGATGTCTTACTGGCTCCCACAATGATAAGCCACCCGTTGGCATATGTCGCGCCTACCACCCGACATTTGGCGCCCACCATGGGGCTAGGTCCACCGTCGTCCGGAGACCTGCTCTGGAGGGGATCCCTTTTCCTCCCCAGCGAGCGTAGCCAGCCTGGCACGCCCGATGGCGCTTGCGGCGACGCGCTGCAAAGCGTCGACGACGCCTGCACGGCGAGCTGCCTCGGTGATCTTCTTGGCGAGACTCGCATCTCCGACGAGCCCGCATCCGACGCGGGCACAGGCTGCCCCGAGAGCGGCCTCGTCAGCCTCCTCGGCCAACTCCACGTCTCCAGCGAGCCTACTGTGGACTTGGAGTCGGTTGGCTCCACCGACCCGATGCTTGTCAACTCCGACACGGAGTCACTCGATGCCTTCCCCACCAACGTGATCATCTTCGACGACCCTCTTCCTCGAGCCGATAGTGGCGGCAGCACCATCACCGAGGTGCTAGTCATCATCCATGGCGTTACCTCTAACGAAAACACCCATGACGCCCTGCAAGCAACGCTGCACGATCTATCCGCCCCCATCCCGGCCGACGCTGACGTCGAGACGCTGGAGGCATGCAGCCTCGCCCTCCTTGCGTAGGTCCAGAGGATAGCCTCCATGAGACGCCTCACTGAAGCTCACCAGTGCGAAGTTGACCACGCCGCCTTCGGTACGCCGCCTCCTGAAGGGCCAAGCCGAGCCGGCATCGTCAAGAAGTGCGGCGCGGCCATCGCCAGCATGCTGGGAGCGGACCGCGCAATCTACGCCACGCCTCTTGAGAACCTACGCGCCGCTCATTCGATCGAAGACGAGTTGAATGAACTGGGGCCGACGAGCTCCCCTACATGACCAGACGCATCCAGCAGTTGATCGACGCGGCCGTAGAGCGGCACGAAGCCGGCGTCCACGCTGGAAGCCCCCCTCGCTGAGAGCACGGCGCGACGTCACGTACGCCGACTGCGGGCGGCGCCCGCACAAGGCAAGAGAAGGAGCCGGCTGCTAGCCGCAGCCGGACTCAAATCACCATCAAGCGCGACGCAGAAGGCCGCCCTCGAGGCGTGGAGCGGCGAGGCGATCCGCCTCCTCCTCCGCCTTGTGGGGAGAGATACCCCACCCCGCCGCCTGTCACGCATCCGACTCTCAGAGGCCGACTAGGTCGCCGTGAAGAAGTCGGCGAGAATGATGCCCACCATCGGATCGACCGCCTGGCGTGATCCCTAGATTTAAAAGAAGAAGATGATGTGGGCCCGCCCTACTTCGGCCCCCGCATCCGCGAAGAGCCCTTCCCCAAAGGGTTCTCGCTCCCAAGAGACACGCCCAAGTACAACGGCTCCGTGAAGCCGGAAGATTGGCTGATCGACTACTCCACTGCAGTCTGTATAGCAAGCGGCAACAGGCGTGTTGCCGTGAAATATGTCCCCCTCATGCTCCAAGGCACGGTGTGCACCTGGCTCAATAGCCTCAAGCCTTACAGCCTCAACAGCTGGCTAGACTTCACGGAAGTCTTTATCCGCAACTTCACCACCACATACACGCGGCCTCCCAAGCCTCGCAAGCTTTCCTTGTGTGTTCAAAAGCCCAACAAATCGACACGCGACTACCTCACGCATTGGGCCGAGCTCCGCAACTCCTGCGAGGGGGTGCACGAGGTTCAAGATATAGAATACTTCACCGCCGGGTGCAGAGAAGGCACCCTCCTCAAGCACTGACTCCTCTGCGACGAGCCAACTACCCTCGACGAGCTCCTGATCATAGCAGACAAGTACGCCATGGCCGACTCCTCAATGAAGACCGAGCTCCGAGTAGACGCCTCCGGAAAGGTGCTAGCTCCGGCTCCCAAGACGCCGGCTGGAGAATCCAGCCGATGCCCGTACCAGAACGACCACAAGCCCAAGGCCCCTATGCCGTCTTCCACCAGCCGGCAGGTGGCCACGGTCGAAGACGGACAACCTGAAGGGCGGCCGGCACCCAAGACGCAGAAGGGCGGCAGACCGGCTTAGCAGCCGGCTTTCTCCTACGAGCAAACCCTTGATGCCCCATGCAAGTTCCACAACGGCACGAAGCCGTCCAACCACGCAACTCGGAAATGCCATTGGCTCACATGAATCTCCAAGAGCGAAGGGCTGTTGCCGCCTCCGCTTGCAGGACAGCCGCCTCCAGCCCCTCAGCAGCCAGCCGCTCGGCCAGCGGTCGGAGCTATTCAAGACGAGTTCCCCGATGAACATGCCGCCTACGTCGTCTTTACAAGCCAGACTAAAGACTGGCGCAGCCGGCGCCGACAGCAGCAAGAAGTCAACACGGTCGCCTCCACCAACCCCGAGTTTATACACTGGTCGGAGAAGCCTATCAGCTCGATCCAGGCCGATCACCCAGAGGTGATGCCGTCTCCTGGCTCCTATGCATTGGTTTTAGATGCCACCCTCGCGATAGAAAGGCGAGCCGCCCGTTTCTCCCGCATGCTAATAAATGGCGGGAGCAGCATCAACATACTGTACCGTGATACCATGGAGAAGCTCAACATCAAGCCGAAGCAGCTCATGCAAAGTCGATCTTTGTTCCATGGCATCGTACCCGGCCTATCCTGCTCACCAATCGGCAAGATCAAGATGGATGTCCTCTTTGGGGGCAAGGATCATTTCCGCCGAGAAGCGATATGGTTTAAGGTAGTGGATCTAGAGAGCCCGTACCACGTGTTGCTTGGCCGACCTGCTTTGGCCAAGTTTATGGTTGTACCTCACTACGCCTACCTCAAGATGAAGATGCCGAGTTCCAAGGGCATCATCACCATAGCCGGAGACTACAAGAAATCTTCTGAGTGTGCAGCAGCTAGCAGCCGGCTGGCCGAGTCCCTTGTGATTGCTGAAGATAAGAAGATGCTAGATCGAGTCGTGGCCATGGCTGGAAGCAGCCGGCCCTGTCCCCCGACCCCAAGGAATGTGATGCTCAAGATTCTTTCCAGCCGGCCAAGGAGAGAAAGAAGATACCTCTAGAACCGGAGCACCCAGAGAGGTACGCTATCGTGGGCACCGGCCTCGACAGCAAATAGGAAAGCGAGCTTGTCGATTTCCTCCGTGAGAATTGGGACATCTTCGCATGGTCTCCCAAAGACATGCCGGGTGTCCCCGCGGATTTCGCCGAGCACAAGCTACATGTCCGATCTAATGCCAAGCCGGTCAAGCAGCCCATGCGCCGCCTGTCAGAAGAGCAGAAATAGCCCAGCTTCTGGCAGCTGGCTTCATTATGGAGGTGTTCTTTCTAGAGTGGCTTGCCAACCCGGTCCTGGTGTTAAAGAAGAACAAGCAGTGGCGCATGTGCATTGATTACACCAGCCTCAACAAAGCCTGCCCTAAAGATCCTTTTGCTCTGCAAAGGATTGATCAAGTAATAGACTCCACAGCCGGATGCGAGCTGTTGAGTTTCTTGGATGCTTACTCGGGCTACCACCAGATAAAATTGGACCCAGCTGACCGCCTGAAGACCGCCTTCATCACCCCATTCGGAGCTTTCTGTTACCTGACTATGACATTCGGCTTAAGAAATGCCGATGCCACTTTTCAGCGTTATATGCAGAAATGCCTCCTCGAGCAACTCGGCAGAAATGCCCACGTCTATGTAGACGATGTTGTGGTGAAGACACAAAACACGGCACCTTGCTGGAAGACCTCAAGGAGACCTTTGAAAATTTGCGCCGGTTTCAGATCAAGCTCAACGCTGAGAAATGCATGTTCGGGGTACCAGCCGGCCAACTTCTAGGCTTCCTAGTCTCCGAACGCGACATCGAATGCAACCCGGTGAAGATCAAGGTCATAGAGAGAATGAAGATTCCTACCAAGCTGCGAGACGTCCAAAAGTTCACCGGATGTCTGGCATCTTTGAATTGCTTCATCAGCCGGCTCGGAGAGAAGGCTCTACCCCTCTACCGACTCATGAAGAAGTCCACTCACTTCGAGTGGAATGACTAGGCCGACCAAGCTTTCCATGAGCTAAAGAATATGTTTTCCACGCCGCCTATCTTGGCGGCACCGACTGAGAAAGAGCCCATGTTCCTCTACATTGCCGCCACTAGCCGGGTGGTCAGCACAGTTATCGTGGTTCAGCATCCAGAAGAAGGCCGAGCTCAGCTAGTCCAGAGGCCGGTAATTTATTTGAGCGAAGTACTATCCACCTTGAAGTAGAACTACCCGCACTATCAGTAGATGTGATATGGTGTGTACTTCGCCTCCAAGAAACTCAAGCCCTACTTTCAAGAGCATCCCATCACGGTCGTATGCACTGCCCTGCTCGCCGAGATCATAGGCAGCCGGGATGCATCCGGCCAAGTGGCAAAATGGGCCATTGCACTGGCTCCTTACACAATCTACTACTAGCCCCGCACCACCATCAAGTCCCAAGCATTGGCCGACTTCCTCGTCGACTCGGCCGAGACCCAGTACCTGCCACCGACCCCCGACTCCAAGATGCGCTTCGATGGATCCAAGATGCGCACCGGATTGGGAGCCGGCATCGTCCTCACCTCTCCCAAAGGCGACAAACTCAGATACACATTGCAAATCCATTTTGCCGCCTCCAACAATGTAGCCGAGTACGAGGCACTCATACACGGGCTCCGGCTGGCCAAGGAACTCGGCATCCGCCGGATCCTGTGCTATCGCGACTCAGACTTGGTGGTCCAGCAATCATCCGGCGACTGGGATGCCAAGGGCGCAAACATGGCAAGCTACCGTTTCCTCGTTCAGAAAATCAGTGGATACTTCGAGGGGTACGAGTTCCTCCATGTACCATGGGCCGCCAACGAGCAAGCAGATGCCCTGGCACGAATAGGCTGCACCCGGCAAGCTATACCAACCGGCATCGCCCTCCAACGCCTCCTCAAGCCATCGAGCCAGAGAGAGGCATAGCAATCATCGAAGACATCCACGAGGGCGAATGCGGCCACCATGCGGCCTCAAGGTCACTCATCGCCAAAGCTTTTCGCCATGGATTCTTCTGGCCAACTGCTTTGGAGGACGCCAAGGAGTTAGTCAAACACTGCAAAGGGTGCCAAATCTTCGGCTCCAAACAGCACCTCCCGGCTTCTGCACTCATGACCATCCCCCTCACCTGGCCTTTTGCCGTCTGGGGACTAGACATGGTGGGCCCATTCAAGACGGCGTGTGGCGGCATGACACATGTGCTTGTCGCCGTGGACAAATTTACCAAGTGGATTGAAGCAAAGCCGATCAAGAAACTAAATGGGCCGACTGCCGTGACATTCATCGCAGATATTACAACCCGGTATGGAGTACCACACAGCATCATCATGGCAATGGCAAGAATTTTGCCAAGGGAGCACTAGCATGTTTCTGCGCGACACAGGGCATCCGACTGGACTTAGCGTCCATTGCCCACCCGCAGTCAAACGGCCAAGTCGAGCGAGCAAACGGCCTCATCCTCTCTGGCATCAAGCCCCGATTGGTCATGCCGCTGGAGCGTTCGGCTGGCTGTTGGCTTGACGAGCTGCCGGCTGTCCTCTGGAGTCTGCGCACTACCCCAAACAAGTCAACCGGCTTCACCCCTTTCTTCCTTGTATATGGTGTCGAGGCTGTCATCCCAACTGACATCGAGTTCGACTCACCTCGTGTCACCATGTACATGGAGGCGGAGGCCAAGGAAGCACAAGGAGACAGCGTCGACTTGCTGGAAGAAGGCCGACTGTTATCCCTCAGCCGGTCCGCCATCTACCAGTAGGGTCTACGCTGTTACCACAACCGGAAGGTCAAGCCAAGATCCTTCCAAGAGGGTGATCTTGTGCTCCGGCTGATCCAGCGAACAGCCAGCCAACACAAGCTCTTGGCCCCTTGGGAAGGCCCCTTCGTCATTAGCCGGGCTCTAGGCAACGACTCCTACTACCTGATCGACGCGCAGAAGCCGAAGGCACGCAAGAGAGATGATTCCGGCAAGCAGTCGGAGCGACCATGGAACGCCAATCTTCTCCGAAGATTTTACAGTTAAAATGCAGTATGTACCACGCTAACTTTTGTATTAAGTACGAGACAACAGGACCCCCGAGGAGTACTCGGGGACTACCCTCTTTTATCTATGAATGATGGGTATCATACCCATGGTTATGCCACTACATTCGTTTTTTTGTCCGGCACCTGGTTCGATCAGTCGGCCTGGGGACTTGCCGCCTTGAGTTATATTCAAAGTTCTACCTGCAGCCAGACAAGTAGTATACCGGCAATGAAGCCCTCTCTTGTTGAAAGTCGCAGCTCGAAGAATCGACTATCCGGCTGGCAAGAGCCAAAGGCAGGAAAGGATGCCCACACAAAAAACGACTAAGGATTAACGAACTTATATAACCCAAGCCGGCTCCCCCCCTGCCAACCGGCTGTCAGAGCAGTCGGCTGGCTGGCTTCCCTCCTTACTCTGCTACAATCTAAGAAAGCTCGAGTACTTGTCTTCCCAGATGGCCAATCCCTTGCCCGGTCACAGACTACAGAGCAGCTGTCTGGCTGGGAAGACGGCGACCAAGGGAGGGCGGCAAAGGAAAATAGCCAAAAGATGAAAAGCAAGTAGGAATGGAAGCCAAGAAGATGCATAATTATATTTACACAAAAGGCCTTCGAAAGACCAGCAATCGACATAGTTTGAATACAACCCCAGTGGGTGGAACTGTGCAAATTTAATAAAAGTTGTTCAAGAAGTAACGAGCAGGAAAGTAAAGACGGCGAGTCAGGCCAGGGGAGCAACTGGGGAGGCGGGCAGGTTGGTGGAGACGGCGGTGTTGGCTGGAGGAGTGGCCGGCTGGCGAGTCTCGGCTTGATCGTCACCTGCGGCAGGCGGCACGTTCGCAGGCGCCTCGTTGCTGGAGGCACGATCAGGCTGAGGCTGGCTGGCTGCTCCACCATCCGGCACAATGTCTTCGCCATCTTCCTCCTCCTCCTCTTCGCCCTCGTCACTGGAGTCAATCTCCTCCGCCGAGTCTTCACCGTCTGCTGGGTTCAGCCCGAACCATTCCTCCGGCTGAGCGACGCCGTCTTTGTTTACCTCCGGAGCAAAGGCGCTGGTGTCGGTGATCGCCGAGGTGCGCTGAATGATAGTCGGCCGCACCGCCTCCAGCTCCTCGTCAGCCTCCTGCCGCCAGGTGCGCAGCTGGTCCAAATTAAGCCTAGGATACCAAGCCCGAACGAACTCTAGCGTTGTCGAGCACCGGACCGAGCTGCTAAAGCCTTCCAGGCCTCGAAGCGGCCGGCTGCTACCTCCAACCGGTCGTCAGTCCGGCTGGGGGTGCGGTGAATCACCTTGCCGGGCCAAAGAGTTGCCAGCACCTGCGCTCCGGCACGCTGAAGACGGCGGAGCATGCGGTAGGCCGGCTGGAGGCGGGCTTGGATCGCCAGAAGCTGCTCCTCAAGCGATCGGTTGGCGTCCAGTGCAATCTCAACCCCAGCCTGCCGCCGGGCCTCACGGTGAGCTTCGATGGCTTGGTTGGCGGTGACGGAGTAACCGGGGAAGTATTCTTCACAAAGAAGAAAGAAATAGAGCAAATCAGAAGATAAACCAGATGACAAGGATGAGCAAAGGAGCGAAGAAGAAGGCAGCCTACCGTTAATCAAATCTTCAACCCAGCCATAGCCCTCGCTCAGTGCCTGCCTCGCCTCGGCCCAGCTCGCCGCCTCGGTCTCATACTCGGCTTTGAGGGAAGCCTCGCTGTCCTACGCCATCTTTAGGGCCACCTTGTGGTTCTCCTCCTCGTTGGCCAGTTTCTTGGCTAGGCGATCATGCTCCTAAACCAAGGCGTTGCACTCGGTTTCCTTGGCGCGAAGGGCGGTCTGAGCTCCACCCAGCTGCTCCCTCAAATCGGCATTGGCTCCTACCGATACGGAGAAGAAGAAATTAACGAAGAAGTCATCAGGAAAGATCCGACCCGACTGCTCAGCAGTCGGCCCGAATCTCGGGGACTACACCCAGTGGGTGCGCTAGCGCGCCCCCACATGAGATAAAAAACAAAAGCACTCACTCCAGCTCTCCGTCAGATCGGCGGTCTTCTGATTCATCTCCCGGGCCTAGCAGTTGAAGGTAGCGGCGTGGAGGTTGTGATAGTCCTGCATATAGGACGAAGGTGCGAACAAGAACAAATCATTAAATCAAAGTCTTCTGAGAAGTTCCAAGCCGCCTGGTCAGCAGCCGACTCGGAACTCGGGGACTACACCTAGTGGATGCACTGACGTGCCCCCACGGAAGAAATCAAGAGCAAGAAGACTCACCCGAATGGCCGACCGCGTTGCAAGAAACTCTTGGGTATACTGCTTCAGCGCAATGGCTTGAGACTGAAGCTGGCTCCGGACATCCCGTGCTGCCACATTCAGCACGGTTGTCCCACCGCCCGGCGTCCACCCTGGCGAGCTGACGCTGGCCGTCTCCAGGTCATGGGACAACGAGCTGGAGCCTGTGGCCCTCTGCGGGTCCGGCTCTGAAGTCACCTTCCCTGCGCGCCGACAAGTCGGTGACAGGACCACAAGATCCGCCCTCATAGTCGGCTCGCCTCCAGCCGGCTGCTCAGGCGGCGCCTCGGGCCGGTCACCTTGGCCCGCCCCGGCTGACGAAGGCAGCACCGCCTCTCCCTCCGGGACGACTATGTCGCCCCCCTCCCTCTCCATCGCTGGCTGGTCGCGGCCGGCTTCCTCTGTGGGGGCACCGGGATATCGGGGGCCACGATGTGGAGAGGGATGACGAGTTGTGGAGGCTGGCTACACAGGGCCTCCGCCGCCCTCTCTGCGACCGCGGCCCCCGCCTGGGCCTTGGCCGCCGCGTCGGCCTGCGCCTCAGCCAACTCCGCCATCCTCTCCTGAGTCACCTTGGCGGGGGCTTCCCTCTGCTCCTCCGCCTCCCGCTCCTACCGCGCCTCCCGCGTGTTCCGCTCCGTCGCTGCTTGGAGCTCGGCACGGGGGTGTACACGGCGGGAACTTGCAGATCCTCCCACCCCTCTGACTATGGAGGCGGCTGTAGTCCGCTCAAGAGAGAGCGGAGCCCTGGTTGATAAGACAAGAAAAGGCTTAGAAGAATGCCGACTGAAGAGAAGAAAGAAAGGCGTGCGAGAATTAACACTTACACCAAAACTACTTGCGGCTGCTTCACCACCTTGCGGAAGCGGGCCGCCTTCGCGGCCGCCTCGTTCCGCTTTGTCGCCGCCGCGGAACCCTTGGGCTTGTTCGGCCGACCGCCGAAGAGAGTCGGCGCCGCCCGGCGTTTCTGTGCACCGCCCCATGTAGTCGGCCCGCCAGAAGGGCCCGCGCCTTGATGGTCAAATACCGGCTGGAGGCGCGGAATATGTTCGGCCTCGTCATCATCCGGCCAGTCCTTGAAACCGGCGGTGAACCCGAAGCCGCCTACCTCGCCACCTCCCCCTACGGCGGCGGCGTCTAAGGCGGCCGCCCCCAAGTCAGGGTCGTCCAGGTCGTCCGTCGCGCGGCCGGGGGAGAACTCGTGTTCCGCCCCCACGGTTCCGGCCGATGGATGAAGGAGGGGGTTCTGATTAAAAATAAGCCGACTGGTCAGAAGCCGGCCAGAGAGAACTCGGAAACAAGAGAAGAAGAAAAAAACGAAGGCTTACCACAAGCGGGGGGTCGGCCCGAGAGTACGGCTCCTTGCCGTACCGCCACTCCTCGGTGAGCTTGCAGTTGGCGATGTAGTTCACCATGTAAGATACCTCGTCGTGCGGCATCTCCTTGGTGCTCAGCCGGCTTGGGTCGAAGCGGCCGCTCATCTGGCACATCAGATGAGGGCGACCTTGGAGCGGTAGCACCCAGCGCTCCACGAAGGCGGCTATCAGGTCGGACCCAGTCAGGCCCTCCGACTGGATCAGCACCCAAAGCCGGGCGACGGCGCCAGCCCCAGCCGACAGCAGCGACCTAGCCCGGTAGGACCACGAGGGTTGTCTCCCAGCCGGCGGGCTGGCTACGTAAGCCGGCTGATTGACGTAGTTGCCCTGCGACGCGACATTCTTCACATAAAAGTAAGATTTCTGCCAGAGCTTCACCGACTGGATTAGCGCGATGGGCGGCAACAGGTTGTCGGCTTTCGATCTCCGCATGGCGATGAAGGCACCGCATGGAGCTGGCACGCCCGCAACAACGGTGCCGAGCTTGGACTGAAAGAACTCCCCCCAAAGTTCGAGGTTGGGGAGAACACCGAGGAAGCCTTCACACAGAGTGACGAAGGCCGACAGCAGCACCACCGTGTTTGGAGTAAGGTGGTGCGGCTGGAGATGATAAAACTCGAGAAACGAGCGGAAGAAGCCGCTCGCAGGTAGGCCGACGCCGTGCAGGCAGTGCGAGTAGAAGATTACCCGCTCGCCCTCTTCAGGCGTCGGCGAAAATCTCCCTCTCCAGCGCGAGACGGACCCGCACGTGATCCCTGCCCGGCAACCGCCGCGTCTTGCGGAGGAAGTCGATGTGGTCTTCACGAACGTTAGAGCCGTCCCAGGAGCTGGACGTTGGAGCCATGAGGGCGGAGAAGCAACAGAGAATGCGCGACGGCGGGCACGCGCGATTCGGCCGCGGCGGAACAACGGTGCCGAGGAGATCAACGGGGAAGCGGCATCATGGGGAGCAGCTGTGGCGACAGAAAGAAGGAAGAAGTAGGAAATGGTGGAGCATGGGCGAGCATGCGAGTGTCTGCCGCTCCCCTTCCTCACCCTACTTATAGCCTCGTGCGGCTAAGCCGAGGAGGCGAGGCGTGGGGGGCGTGGGATTAACTACGCCCACTCCCCCACGCCCCGCGATTATTGCGCCTTTACGCCGAGTGGAAACCGCCATCGGAAGACGTGCGGTCAGTTCAGGTCACAAAAGATCCGCGCCCGGGCCGAGGCGTGGAAGTGGCGGGCCCCGGTCTGCAACGGTGTCCCGTCACGCGCGTGGGCTGGTAGGCCCTTCCAGCCGAAGGGTGCCACGTGGCGTGCAGGCGGTGGGCAGCCAGCCCGCAGCCTGGCTAGCACGCCAGCTGGTTCCCGCCTTCAGATTTCGAAGAAACTTTGCCGAGAAGGCATGCATAAGTGAAGCCGGCTCCTAGCTGCCGGATCGTCGGGATAGGAAGCTGATTGAGCTTCTCGTTCCCCTTTCAGCCACGAAGCCCAACCAGCTTCGGGGACTACTATCGGAGTAAATGACCATGGGTAGCCTAGCCGACTCCCTTTGGCCCTTTGAAAAAACAACAGGCCGATCGAGCCTTGGAGCACCCAAGACGCGGGGGCGCCTTCCTCCGGTCGACTGCCTCACAAGATGACTATTGGAAGGCAGCCAAACCCTAAACTCTCTTGGAGGACGCCACAATAGGGCTGACTCCAAGAAGCCGGCCACGAAAAGACCGACTCCAAGAAGCCGGCCCAAGAAGACCGACTCCAAGAGGCCAGCCCCTGGCGAGCGGCCAGGGTCGTGCCCTCAAAGTCTGCACCCCCATAATGATGATGGGACAAGGCGTGGCAACAGTAGAGCCTGCCACCCCCGAATCCTGGAGCACGCATGGCTACAGTACGCCGTACGGGGCAGCCATCACCCGTCCGGCGTGGCACTGTTGCCATGCTGATCATGACACGCTCCACGATGGGCTACCGGTACGGCCCACAGGCGGCGGGCCCCTTCGGTCAGAGAGATGCCCGAAGGCGGCCTTGCCTCCCCCAGCCGGCCTGGGGCACGGCCGGCTTCCTATGGCCGGCTTGCCCCCCTTCTTGGGGCGCGCGCACCATTAAGGAGACAAGACGAGGTAAGGCTAGAGTGAGAGCCCGCAAGGCGGCAGCACCGTAGCCATGCTTACCTCGACAAAGCCCTCGTCACCAGAGGAAAGGCAACAGTAACCAGCCCCCGACAAGCCCCCCAAGCGGTAGGGCCGCCTGTCGTCCAATGAGCCGGCAGCCGGCGGGACCCACCAGTCAGCGGGCCCCAGTGGCTGGCAGGGAAGCCGGCGGCCATAAACGCTGACGGCTAGGGCCCGCGCCCAGCCGGATTACCGTTGTACCCCCGGGGGGTAGGCCTATATAAACCCCCCGGGGTACCCATGCAAAGGCTTGATCTCAAATAGTTTTAGACACTACTATAAGGAGAGAAGAGAGCTAGCCTTGCCTTTCTTCCTCCTCACACCGAACAGCCCAAGGAGCCTCTTGTAGCTTCTTGTCGATCTAGTGATCATGCGGAGACCCCGCAGAGCAAGAGTAGGGGTATTATCTCCACGGAGAGCCCCCAACCTGGGTAAGATCCGCCAGCGTGCATGTCTTCGCCTCATCCCGTTTCCAGGCACCGGCGATGTCTTACTGGCTCCCACAATGATAAGCCACCCGTTGGCATATGTCGCACCTACCACCCGACATTTGGTGTTGCTCTATATGCAGGTTATATACACTACTTGCTTCCAAAAGAATTCTAAATGCACTTAGATTGATGTTCCTTGTTGTGTTTCATAAGATCTTCTTGGATACAACTAGATTATTTGTAGAGAAAAGAAATAGTCTACTGGAAGAGCTCTGGAATTACATCGATATAGAAGGTCTGTATTTCTACTACTGCCTTCTCAATAGCGAATCCATGGGGTTGTCTTCAAGTTAAATGGCAATCATAGCAAGAAAGATTGGTTCCACAATATCAAAAACAATATACTAAGGCTTTAATTTTCCTTGAGATGGGGGAAAGGTTCAAATGGAAGCAAAGAAGCTTCTGGAGGAAAGGAAGAAACCTTACATCATGGAGCAAGGGGCCTTCTGCGTCGTGGATCTTGGTGACCGGAGACCGTGGCGGTGGATCTCGCCGTTAGGAGCAGTGCCGAAGAGGGTAGTTGTGACTAACGAGGCGACAAGTGTGGGGCTTCTTTAGTTTCAAGTGACACACGCGATGGCCGTCCAGGTCTATGGTTCCCATAGATGACCCCACGTAGTTTTTTGCCAATGCCTTGATGAACCAGTTCAAGACAGTATTCTTTGGCCATGATGTAGTGTTGTAATGACTTGGAGCTTGTTGCTTGCACCTCACTGCAATACCCAGAAGTGCATCAGCGCCTGCGGCAAGCACAAGGACCTCAACGCCATGGGAAACACCCCTTATCGATGGGAGTTGTTCCTTCCAGTACGATGGGGCACGGGCATTCTACTAGGCGTACCTAATGGAAAGTTGATCCAAAAAAGCACTCTGAAATATATATTTTTCATTTGAAATCTGAATACATATTTTTGTATGCAATCTGAGCTTGCTAATACAGATGTTATTTTGCACAACAATTTTGGTCGTATTGGTGGTAGGGAGCAAAAGAAGGACTTGCATGTTCATTGACTTGGAGAAGGCCTATGATAACATACCGCGGAATGTCATGTGGTGGGCCTTGGAGAAACACAAAGTCCCAGCAAAGTACATTACCGTCATCAAGGACATGTACGATAATGTTGTGACAAGTGTTCGAACAAGTGATGTCGACACTGATGACTTCCCGATTAAGATAGGACTGCATCAGGGGTCAGCTTTGAGCACTTATCTTTTTGCATTGGTGATGGATGAGGTCACAAGGGATATACAAGGAGATATCCCATGGTGTATGCTCTTTGCGGATGATGTGGTGCTAGTTGACGATAGTTGGACGGGGGTAAATAGAAAGTTAGATTTATGGAGACAAACCTTTGAATCGAAAGGGTTTAGGCTTAGTAGAACTAAAACCGAGTACATGATGTGCGGTTTCAGTACTACTAGGTGTGAGGAGGAGGAGGTTAGCCTTGATGGCCAGGTGGTACCTCAGAAGGACACCTTTCGGTATTTGGGGTCAATGCTGCCGGAGGATGGGGGTATTGATGAAGATGTGAACCATCGAATCAAAGTCGGATGGATGAAGTGGCGCCACGCTTCTGGCATTCTCTGTGACAAGAGAGTGCCACAAAAGCTAAAAGGCAAGTTCTACTGGACGGTGGTTCGACCCGCAATGTTGTATGGCGCTGAGTGTTGGCCGACTAAAAGGCGACATGTTCAACAATTAGGTGTGGCGGAGATGCGTATGTTGCGATGGATGTGTGGCCACACGAGGAAGGATCGAGTCCGGAATGATGATATACGAGATAGAGTTGGGGTAGCACCAATTTAAGAGAAGCTTGTCCAACATCGTCTGAGATGGTTTGGGCATATTCAGCGCAGGCCTCCAGAAGCTCCAGTGCATAGAGGACGGCTAAAGTGTATGGAGAATGTCAAGAGAGGGCGGGGTAGACCGAATTTGACATGGGAGGAGTCCGTTAAGAGAGACCTGAAGGATTGGAGTATCACCAAAGAGCTAGCTATGGACAGGGGTGCGTGAAAGCTTGCTATCCATGTGCTCGAGCCATGAGTTGATTGCGAGACTTTATGGGTTTCACCTCTAGCCTACCCCAACTTCTTTGGGACTAAAGGCTTTGTTGTTGGTGGTGGTGGTGGTGCAGCCCTTTGATCTCTGGCCATATGACTTTCCATTCAAGATATGATGGAGAATGGATATGATACACCTACATATAAAGCTTTTAGGTGAGAAGTTGGGAAGAAGCGGGCTTGTAGATGAAGTATATACTTATGGCTCAACCTAACTGATTACTCTAGCCTTGCCACCATTAGTGTAGTGTTCTTATCTTCCTTCCCATGTTTTGTTGATAGATCTTCCAGATTCACGAACCACCTTCAAATTTTCTATACAATGCAAATACAACCATTTATCATTACAGGCGAGGGATTTAGTGCAGAAAGCTACTTTATAAGTAGTCTCTTGCTTTGGGCCAAGTAATCTCAAGCTGGAGGATAACAAATTGGTCGAGATGTTAGCAATCCCCATCAATGTTCTATTATTTGTCTGTAGGTATACTCGCACCATGGTTGGCTGTTGCTTGAGATGCATATATCGGCAATATTTCTGGAGCTAGGAACGCTTTCATATCCTATGTCGGCAATATTTTAGTTCATTAGATCAGTTGTAGAAATCATGTGCCATTTTTATGTTCACGTCATCATTTGATTATATTTGCCATTATTCTACTTCGTGCTCTTCAACTTACACTACAAGGTCTGTAATTTCTATTAATCCTATTTACAATTCTTAATGCAATCCTTTCAGCGGGATAAAAAATTAGTTACTCAAATGATGCCAGTCGCTACATAAAATGCCATTACATTTCACTCTTAAGGAGATGTTTAAACCAATTGTTCCTAGAATTTGAAGCTGGGATATGCATTCTACTTCTATTGATATCTTTTATTCAAGCTAGGCACAAAAGGATTTTTTTATTTGAGTTATAGCCTGTTATATTCTCAAAAGCATCTGCTCGTCATATAGATTATTTAAAAGATGTTTAGTCTGATGATCTCATGTACATTTCCTTGTTTAAACAAACAGGAATTAAAGTTTATGAAATG
Source organism: Triticum aestivum (assembly GCF_018294505.1). Taxonomy (NCBI): domain Eukaryota; kingdom Viridiplantae; phylum Streptophyta; class Magnoliopsida; order Poales; family Poaceae; genus Triticum; species Triticum aestivum. The sequence goes on from NC_057795.1 coordinate 57,291,075, forward strand.
CGAGAAAAAGAACTTGTATTTGAATCTCTGATTCGGCGGACTAGCATAGCAAATGTAAATGTGAATGTGAAGGTACATTCCATCAAATTGTCCGCACAGGTTAGTGTTGTCCCTGATGCATTACACAGATGACGTGTTCAGATAATTTTCATTATACAGACCTCTGACATGATCATATTGCTATTTTCAACTTTTGTATTTGCATATAATGCTGACACCACATGTGACTCTGAAGCCACTTGTGTTAAGCATTCCCTGCTTTGCCAGCTTGTGCGTTTCACTAATGGAGAAGGTCTAAATCTGTTTCTTTACTGAAGGTATAAATCCGTTTCTTTACTATGCAGATGTGCACACACCTTCCATCACTAATGGATGTGAATGTGGCCCGGGTCGTGCTGCTCAAGCACCGCATCTTGCGGCGGTGCACGTGACGACTAGACGTATCAACAGTAACGAAGCAGGGTGAGTGGAAGCTCTAGAATTTCTGTTAGTTAACCAGCTGCTGCTGCACTTTCAGTTTCGTCAGATTGTAGTGTAGGTTAGTCTCTGTCAGTTTCGTCAGAGCTTATCATTTTCTTCAGTTTGCAAATAACCTGAGCTGCGACTCAGGCGTAGATAGGTTAGCTAGTTTAGCGGCCTTGATCTGGTCGTGGGATGGCACGAGGGAGATGGTCATGGCCGCATCGCGGGCGACGCGCGGGGCGTTGGGATGGCAGCACTCACGACCCGTTCGTGCCCTGGTTTTCGGTTTTCTGTTAGCTTCTGTAAGGACTGAATAAGAATGAAGGAAGGATCAGAAACGCTGCAAGTTTTACGCAGCACAAACATCTTCGTCTTCCTCTCTCTCTCTTGTGTGAGCTCGAGCGTTGTGGGTCTAACAAGTGGCATCAGAGCCGCGTTGCTAGGGTCCTGTAATGGCAAGTGATGATGGCAAGAAGAAGGCGGGGGACGCCAACGACGACGGCAGCAAAGGCTTGCCAAAGTCCGCAGCCAGCCAAGGGCGCGAGCTGGTGGTGGCGAGGCAGTTCGCTCCGGTCGTGTCGGGTCACCCCAACGTGCCACCATTGACCCGCACCAACTACGCTGAGTGGAGCCTCCTGATGGAAGTCGGGATGCAAGTGAGAGGGATGTGGCACGCGATCCTGGGCGCGGAGGATCTCGAAGATGAGTTCGGGTACCGCAACGACAAGGGAGCGATGGAGTTTATCCTCCGATCGGTGCCCCCCGAGATGCTGCCCATGCTGCGTAAGCACCAGACCTCCCTGGAGCTGTGGGAGGCGATCCGTGCCATGCGCGCGGGCTCTGCGCGCGTCCGAGACACGAAGGCCCAGACCCTGCGGGGGGTATTCGATCAGCTGCGCCACAAACCCGGTGAGTCCATTGACGATCTGGCCATGCACCTCACAGGACTATGCGCACGCCTCAGTGAGCTCGGTGACGCGATCAGTGACAAGCGCGTGATCCAGAAGTGGCTGCGAATCGTGCCCAAGCGGTACTCGCAGCTTGCGGTCTCCATCGACAATCTGGTCGACCTGGATACGACATCGATCGAGGAGATCATCGGTCGTTTCAAGGCGGCCGAGGAGCGGTACGAGCTGGACGCCGAGGAGGAGGGCGGGAGCAAGCTCTTGTTCACTCTAGAGGAGTGGAACGCGGTGATCAAGGCGGGTCCTCCAGCGGGGGGGCCAACGGCGGCAAGAAGGGGCGCGGAATGGGCCACGTCGACCGCGGAAAGGGTGTCGCCCGCTCTGGCGGTGGCAAAGCTGGACCCCAGCGCTCCGGCAACTGCCGCTACTGCGGTATTAGCGGCCACTGGGCTCGTGAGTGCCGCAGGAAGATGAAGGAAGAGGGCGGCGGCGAGGCGCACCTTGCGGCTGCAGAGGACGAGGATCCGACGCTCCTCATGACGCAGGTAACGCCACTGGACGCGGGAGGCGATCAGCTCGTGCATCTCCACGAGGAGGGCGTTGAGGTCAGCCTCGGAGCCGCCGGCGACACCAAGGAACCACTCTGGCATCTGGACACCGCCGCCTCAAACCACATGACGGGCAACTCCACCGTCTTCTCGGAGCTGGATCGCCACATCACCGGAACGGTGCGGTTCGGTGACGGCTTGGTGGTCGAGATCGAGGGGCACGGAACGGTGGTCTTCGTCGCTCATGGAGGGCATCGCCGCATGCTCTCAAAGGTATACTACATACCCCGCCTGCATACTTCGATCATCTCCGTCGGGCAGCTGGACGAGGCAGGCTGCACCGCTCTGGTGCGGAGCGGCATGATGGTGGTGCGTGACCGTCAAGAGAACGTCATCGCCAAGGTGGCCAGATCGAGGAATCGTCTCTACACCATCGAGCTGGAGATCACGCGGCCCATGTGCTTGACGGCCATGGCTGGTGAGGACGCGTGGCGCTGGCACGCGCGCTATGGCCACCTGAACTTCGATGCACTCCGGAAGATGGCTCAGGACGGCATGGTGCGCGGCATGCCCCTGGTCGAGCACGCCGATCAGGTCTGCAATAGCTGTCTTGTCGGCAAGCAGCGCCGTGCCCCGTTCCCCACGGAGGCGAACTACCGAGCCGACGATCACCTGGACTTGGTCCACGGTGACCTTTGCGGCCCGATCTCGCCGCCGATGCACGGTGGGAAAAGGTACTTCCTGTTGCTCGTGGATGACAAGTCACGCTACATGTGGATCGTGCTCCTGAGCAGGAAGGACGAGGCACCCGCGACGATCAAGCGCTGGCAGGCCGGGGTCGAGGTGGAGACCTCTATCAAGCTGCGCGCGCTCCGTACTGACAGGGGCGGCGAGTTCACCTCAACAGAATTCGGGGAGTACTGCGCTGACCGTGGCGTACGCCGGCAGCTCACCGCCCCGTACTCGTCGCAGCAAAACGGCGTTGTAGAGCGCCGGAACCAGACAGTCGTCGGGACGGCTCGGTGTCTCCTGAAGGCGAAGGGAGTGCCGAACAAGTTCTGGGGGGAGGCTGTGACCACCGCCATTCACCTGCTGAACTGGGTGCCCACAAAGGCGGTGCGCCACATGACGCCGTATGAAGCCTGGCACGGCGACAAACCGGAGGTGAGCTACTTCCGCACGTTCGGGTGCGTCGCACATGCCAAGGTGACACGGCCGGGCCTCAAGAAGCTAGACGACCGTAGCCTGCGCACTGTGTTCATTGGGTACGAGCACGGACAGTCCAAGGCGTGGCGTGTCTACGACCCTCTGGGCAAGCGAGTGCACGTCACTCGCGACGCCATCTTCGACGAATCGGCATGCTGGGAAGGGCAGACAGCGACTCCGGGGAGGGCACTTTCGTCATCGAGTTTGTGCCCACGGTAGCCATGCCGCAGCAGCCAGAGCAGGAAAAGGGAACAACTGCGACCGCGGCGAGTCCAGACACGCCGGGGCATGCCCACACTCTGTCTGGGGGCGCGTCACCCCCGTCCGCGGTGCGCGGAGACCCGCCAGTAAACGCCCACACTCCCGATCCTGTGGTGTACAAGGGAAAGGGCGTGGGGGACGGCTACGTCTCACCTCCTCCTGGAGCCTCACCGGACACCGTTTTGGGCACCTGTGAGGCGCCACGTCACTACCGCTCCTTCGACACCGTCCTCGAGCAAGCAGAGCTTGTGACTCTGGATCCAGCCGAGCTCCTCCTTGTGGCTGGAGAGGAGCCAAACACGTTCGAGGAGGCAGAGCCGCACGCAGCCTGGCGGGCAGCCATGCTGGATGAGCTCTAGTCCATCGATGAAAACAAGACGTGGATGCTCGCCACGCTCCCCGCCGGCAAGCAAGCCATTGGGCTTAAGTGGGTTTTCAAATCGAAGAAGAACTCCGCCGGCGAGGTCATCAAGCACAAGGCAAGGCTTGTCGCGAAGGGATATGCGCAGAGGGCGGGCGTGGACTACAACGAGGTGTTCGCTCCGGTCGCGCGGCTCGCGTCCGTGCGGCTACTGCTTGCAATCTCTACACAGGGAGGCTGGGAGATGCATCATCTGGATGTCAAGTCTACTTTCCTCAATGGAGAGCTGCAAGAGGAGGTATACGTCGTGCAGCCACCTGGTTTTTAGTGCCCTGGCGAGGAAGACAAGATGCTCCGTCTGTCCAAAGCATTGTACGGGCTCTGTCAGGCGCCGCGCGCTTGGAACATCAAGCTGGACGACACGCTGGTGTCGTTCGGATTTCAGAAGAGCCCATCCTAGCACGCTATGTACATGAGGTGCAGTGGCGATGAGCGGCTACTGCTTGGCGTCTACATGGACGATCTTATCATCACCGGCTCAGGCAAGGAGGCCATTGCACAGTTCAAGCATCAGATGCAGTCCGTCTTCTCCATGAGCGACCTCGGGCTGCTGAGCTACTACCTCGGCATCGAGGTGCACCAGGGGGACGACGCGATCACCCTCAAGCAGGCAAGCTATGCGACCAAGATCGTGGACAAGGCCGGACTGACGGGCTGCACTCCAGTTCAGATCCCAATGGAACCACGGATGAAACTGAGCAGGGAGAGCTCGAATCCACCAGTGGACAGTAAACTCTACCGCAGCATTGTGGGTAGCCTTCGCTATCTGGTGTACTCGCGACCGGACATCTCCTATGTGGTCGGTTTCATTAGCAGGTTCATGGAAGCGCCCACGACAGAACACTGGGCGGCGGTGAAACAGGTGCTGAGGTACGTAGCAGGCACCCTGAATTTTGGGTGCAGGTACAAGAAAGGAGAAGTGGAACCTCAGCTGGTTGGGTACAGTGACGCAGACTTCGCCGGAGATGTTGATGACAGAAAGAGCACATCCGGGAATGTGTTCACCTTCGGGGGGAGCGTGATCAGTTGGCAATCCCAGAAGCAGAAGGTAGTCGCTCTTTCATCCTGCGAGGCCGAGTACATGGCGGCAACTGCAGCCACATGCACTGGCGTCTGGCTCCGGCGAATGCTTGGCGATCTACTAGGTGATCCGGAAACAGCAACTCCACTTCTCATTGACAACAAGTCGGCAATCCAACTCTGCAAGAACCCTGTCTTCCATGACAGGACCAAGCACATCGAGACGCGGTTTCATTTCATCCGTGAGTGCGTTCAAGATGGGAGGATCGCCGTCGACCACATCCACACCGGCGAGCAGCTGGCGGACATCATGACCAAGGCACTGCCTAGAGTGAAGTTTCAGGAGCTGCGGGCGAAGTTGGGCATGATCAACATCAGCAACTGATTAAGGGGGAGAGTGTTAGTTAACCAGCTGTTGCTGCACTTTCAGTTTCGTCAGATTGTAGTGTAGGTTAGTCTCTGTCAGTTTCGTCAGAGCTTATCGTTTTCTTCAGTTTGCAAATAACATGAGCTGCGACTCGGGCGTAGATAGGTTAGCTAGTTTAGCGGCCTTGATCTGATCGTGGGATGGCACGAGGGAGATGGTCATGGCCGCATCGCGGGCGACGCGCGGGGAGTGTTGGGATGGCATCGCTCACGATCCGTTCGTGCCCTGATTTTCGGTTTTCTGTTAGCTTCTGTAACGACTGAATAAGAAGGAAGGAAGGATCAGAAAAGCTGCAAGTTTTACGCAGCACAAACATCTTCGTCTTCCTCTCTCTCTCTCTTGTGTGAGCTCGAGCGTTGTGGGTCTAACAATTTCATGTTAATTTGAGCTGCTGATCGGGCCGTTTTTGTTGTTGAATTACAAGATTAGGCTCTGGTGTCTTGGTCTGCAGGCGTGCGTAAGCTGTGGCATGGAGAGCTTCGTCAGTGTCTTCGAGTGCGCTGGATGGGAGAGTTATGTGAGTCGCTCTTTGAACCCATGGAGTTCTCCAAAATTGTCTTTGCTTCCTACTCTCCGGGGTCATATTTAACTGATTTAATTTGTCCCGAGTTGTGGTAATTCGGGAGAGAGACAATGTCATCGAGTTGTTCGCTGAGCAAGCATATCAAAGCACAAACACGGGAGGTATCTGGCAACAATGACGACCACGACACCGTTCCACTTAGACTTGGAGGCAAGAGCAATGATGCCACGGACAGCAGAGATCAACAAGTTCTGAATCATCGGAGAGTAAATGCTTCGCCGCCAACTAAGTGAAGACATAGCTAAAAAAATTAAGTGTGCACTTATCATTGAGCTACAGTCACTCGACCGTCGTCACAAACATCGTTGCACTAAGAATTGTGCTGCTGCTCTACTTCAGGTACAAACTGGACATCATGTGAGGTGTGACACTCAACTCCGTAAAGGAAGATAGCAGCAGTGCGCGTACAGAGGAAAAGGTGCCCCCGCGATGAAAACAAGCCTGAAAATGGAGGTTAGCTTAGCAGGCTAGAGCCTCCTGTTGAACCAGAGTTGCGCCGAGGTGCCAAAAGCCTGGGTCAGAGTAGCAATTCGGATGAACATCAAAGTTTAGCGACCAAAAATAATGGCGAGCCTAAGTTATTGTTCACTTGCCTAAAATCTGTCCACTCCTGATATTCTCTCGCCCAAGAGACTCTTTCCCGAAAATCCCTATTCTTTCAACTCGCTCCAACAAAAGGAAAACCTTGTGTGGTCTTTGTAAGAATAGAAAAGAAGAGGATTGCATTTGTGTTGTGGTTTAACATTGTGTGCACATACGGTGCTCATTCATGGGAAGGAAAATGTGCATTATATTGTTCACAAATTAATTTGTTCGCCCGTGGCAACGCACGGGTAATCTACTAGTACTTGTGAGTTATCAACGGCTCTCCGCCTCGTCGAATGGAGTAGGGGACTTTTCTCAAAGGCAAAAATTGACCATGATGCCACTCTTTTGGTGATCCTTTGCCTCGACATCACCCAAGAGGACAGGCTCCTCTCCACCGAGGAGCTCGACCTTCGGGCCATGCTTAAGAGAAGGGTCATCGCCTTGGCCGTGCTAGAAAGATCGCGCAAGAAACAATGTGCAAGAATTTCAAATCTTAAAGAAGGGGACGCCAATACAAAATCCTTCCACCGTCGAGTCACCGCTAGGAGGAGAAAAAACCATATTCACAAGATCAAGAACGGCCATGGTTAGGTCACCGAGCATGCTGCCAAAGAGAAATTAATTCAGGATCACTTCTCTAATGTCCTGAAGAGAAGCCCCCAGAGCCGCAAAGACTTCAATTGGGAGGAGCTAAACCTGGAACCTCTTGATTTGCACAACCTTGACTCCCCGATAGTCGAAGTGAGGTCCACGAAGCAATCAACGACCTGCCCAGTGACAAGGCTCCGGGTCCAGCTAGCTTCACGGTCCTCTTTTTCAAGAAGTGTTTGGATATCGTAAAGCCAGACCTCATGCGGGTCATTAACCATTTTGACTCCCTTCACATTGCGAATCGATAGTGGCTCAACTCCGTGAATGTGGTGCTCTTGCCTAAAAAGGAAGGAGCGAAGGGGATTGTGAAGGTGCTCTACACTCGGCTGGGCCCCCACATGACAAGCCTCGTCTCCAACGCCCAAAGCGCCTTCATTAAAACAAGAAGCATCCATGACAATTTCTTGTATGTTCGCAATCGTGCTCGGCACCTCCACAAGAGCTAGACCCCTTCCCTTCTTTTCAAGCTTGATATTCGCAAGGCCTTCGACACTGTTAAGTGGGAGTATTCGCTCAATCTTCTCCAACGGCGAGGGTTCCCTCCCAAATTCAGGGATTGGATCGTTGCCCTCCTTTGCTCTTGTCTTCGAGGATCATCCTCAATGGTATTGCCAGTGGTCCGATTAAGTATGGCCAAGGCCTCCGGCAGAGTGACCCCATCTCCCCACTCCTATTCGTCATTGCCATTGACCCACTCCAAAGAATCCTCGATGTGGCCATGAGGAAGGGGCTCCTACACAAGGTCAGGGGAAGGGGGCAATGATGAGGACCTCTCTTTATGTGGACGGCACGATGGTTTTCTTGGCCCCGATCAATAGAGACATGGAAAATCTTGCATGCATTTTGAGAGGCTTTGGTGAGGTCACGGGCATTGCACCAACTTACACAAGAGCTCGATGGTGCCCATCCATTGCAACCACCTCGATCTATGCTACTTGACCGAAAACCTGCCGGAAGCAAGGGCTTCTTTCCCTCTATGGTACCTAGGGCTTCCCCTCTCTGTATGGCAGCTGAAGGTGGTGGACCTGCAATTTCTCGTGGACAAGGTGGCGAGCAAGCTAACAACATACAAGGGTCAAAATATCACCACCATCGGGTGTACGACTCTTGTCAAGCCTGTGATCACCTCCCAACTGGTCTACCCCGCTACCCCGTTGGTCATCCCGCCTTCCATCCTACTGTTGGGGAACGTAACATGCAAAAAAAATCCTACGCTCACGCAAGATCTATCTAGGAGGTGTATAGCAACGAGGGGGAGAGTGTGTCCACGTATCCTCGTAGACCGGAAGCGGAAGCGTTTGACAACGTGGTTGATGTAGTCGAACTTCTTCTAGCTCCGACCGATCAAGTACCGAACGTCTGGCACCTCCGAGTTCTGCACACGTTTAGCTCGATGACGTCCCTCGTCCTCTTGCCCGAGCAAGATGTTGAGGAACACTACCAGGGAAAATGTTATACACAGAACTTTAGCAATAACGCTTGTTAAAAAAGCTCACTACTGCTAGACAGCAGTAACGCGTTGTAACGCCCCGGATTCGTTGCCCCAGGTGTCTCCCAGTTATTTGCCGTTGTTGCCATGTCATTTGCTTGCGTGTTGCATTTTATCATGTCATCATTTGCATTGTGTCATCATGTGCATTGCATTGCATTGCATATGGGTCCGTCTCTTGCATCCAGCATTTTCCCCGTTGTCCGTTTTGCAATCCGGCACTCCTATGTCCTCCAACGTTCCCCTTTTCTCTCATGTTGTGAGCGGGTCTTAAACTTTCTCGGAATGGCCCGAGGTTTGCCAAGCGGCCTTGGTATAGCACCGGTAGACCGCCTGTCAAGTTTCGTGCCATTTGTAGTCCGTTTGATACTCCAACGGTTAACCGAGTTAGCCCGGAGCCTCCTTTGTCTTGCAGCCCAACACCCCTCCAAAGTGGCCCATAACCCATCTAAGTCACTTCCATGCTCTCGGTCGTTCGATCACGATTGCGTGGCCGAAAACCGCTCCTCATTTGGAGCCTCCTAACTCCCTCTACCTATAAATATGTGCCTCCCCCGTCCAAATGGCAGATGAAACCCTAAATCCTCCCTCTGCGCCGCCGGACATGCCCGCCGATGGCCGGACACGTCCATCCTCCACCTCACCCCGGCGAATCAGGCGTCGCCACGTCACCCAACCGCCGCTCTCCGCCAACCGCTCGCCGCCACATGGGCGCCCGCCGCCCCGCGCCTCCTACCGACCCACGAGCCCAGGGCAGGCTCGCCCGGGCCCACGCGCGCCGCCCGCGCCTCCCCCATGCCCCGCCGCTCCGCCCGCCGGCAACCCCGCCGCCGCTCGTCCCCGACTCCGGTGCCGCCCACGCCCTCCGCCGTCCGCCACCGGCCCCGCCAGACCTCGCCTCGCCTCCGTCCGTCCTCCGCTGCCAGTGCGTCGCGCCGCCCGTGGTCGCCCGTGGCCGCCCCAACCGGAGCTCGCCGGTGCGACGCCTCCTGCCGCTGTCCATCGCCTCCCGCCGCCGGCCATCGCCTCCCGCCACCGGCCGGCCCCTCGCCCGCGCCGCCGGCCCCCTCCGACCCCGACCTCCGATCGCCGTCCTCTCCCTCTCCGACGTGTTCTTCGGCGGACCCCGGCCGCCTCGATCCGCGTGCCCTGAAGAACCCTAGATCCAGATCCAGCAGGTTGACCCAGTTTTTCTTCTAAGTCTCGAAATATTTGCATTTTCATGCTCTGTTCAACGCATCATAACTCTGTGCATGTAGCTCCGTTTTGTGTGTGTAATATATCGAAATGTTCATCATGAGATGCTCTTCATTTTGTTCCATTGTGACATGCTTGTTTGAGATCATCTTGGTGCCCGAATCATCGTTGCAAGAGTGCTATATGTTGTTATCTGTTGTCTGTTAATAGAACATGCTCATTTGTCATTTTTGTCATGTTTGATGTGTGCATCCTATGAGGTTGATGCCTACAAGTTTTTTGAACTACAGCATGCCATATTTACAGAGGTGCAATCCATGTATTTTTGTGGGTCTTTTGGTGAGTGCATCGAGCTTGTTAAGTAGGGTACTTGCTGTTACTGTTTTGCTAGGCTGAATCTATTATTTCGTGATGCTATGTAAACCTGCTGCTACAAGTCATTCTATGCATAATCTGGAGTTTTTCACTGAGTATGTTTTGTTCTACATATCATGCTATATCCATACATGCCACTGGTTGCATTCATAGCCTGCTGTAGCTTGTGGTAATCTTGCTCTCAAATTGCTAAATAATGTTGCTGTCAGCCTGTTAACATTAAGTTCAGTTTTGCCATGAGCTTTCCTAGTGATCCGTGCACCCTATTAACTTTCTCTTACCATTCTTAGCTTCATAAATATGTCTTCTTACTGTTGGTTGCCTAATCATGCCATTTATGGATCTGTGGTGAGTGGTACAAGCTCACCAACATGCATACTTATTGTTGTTCCTGCCATGTTTGAATCTAACATATCATTTGCCATGTTTACATGGGTGCCATCATATCTTCTGATCCTTTTTGGCTCATGGTCAGTAAAGGAATTTTGTTATATGAATTTAGTACTATCATGCCATGCCTTAAGTTCCTGTAACATGTTGTTTAATAGCTCTAAACATTGCAACCTGATGTTATTTCTGCTAAGCCTGAAACTATTATTATTTGCAATCTTGTCATGTGTTTTGGAGCATGTTCTAGTAATTTCTGGAGATAGCTCAGTGTTCATGTTTTTTCATGCTTTACCTGTACATCATGTCCATGCCTTTTGTTCTTATGTTGAATGCTATAGCATATTGTTTTGATGCTTGGAAGATGCCTAGTTGCTGTTTTATACAAATTGTCCTTTAAACTTGTTTCATGTGTGTGTGTTGAACCGTTGCTCCGTTTTGAGTGTGCTCTATATGAAACTTGCTTGATTTTGCATGTAGCTTCATATTATCATGTTGCATCCTTGTTTGAGGTGTTTGCTTGATGTTTGGATGCATTTTGCATCAATGTCATGTTTAACTTGCTTTGCTCATATCTTCTAGGCCGTAGCTCCGAATTAAATGAACTTTATATGTAACTTGACTAGAATCTCGTGTAGATCATCTTGATGCATCTTAACTTGCTGTTTAACAACTTGAACATAGGGTTTATTCGGATCTGGACCAATTTCGAATTTTGCATATGAGGACTTACCGGAATTGTTATTTGTTGTTTCTGGCCTCATTTAAACTTGACTTGATGTGTTGTTCTTGTATGCATAATCTCTTGCCATGAGTAGCTTCATGTAGTCTTGTCTTGCATCATACTTGGTTTTGCATCATGTCTTGTTCATGTGTGGTGTGTTTACCATGTTGTGTGCTTCTTCTCGATAGTTCCTGTTTCGTTGCGATCGTGAGGATTCATTCGTCTATGCTTGGTTCGTCTTCGTGGATTCATCTTCTTCATGGACTCGTTCTTCTTCCTAGCGGGATTTCAGGCAAGATGACCGCTACCCTGGATCTCAGTACTATCATTGCTATGATAGTTTCTTCGTTCTATCGCTTTGTTGCGCTACCTATCACATGTTCTTCAAGCCTCCCTAATTGTCATGTCAGCCTCTAACCTTTTGCACCCTTCCTAGCAAAGCGTTGCTTGGCTATGTTACCGCTTTTGCTCAGCCCCTCTTATAGCGTTGTTAGTTGCAGGTGAAGTTGAAGATTGCTCCATGATGGACAGGATTATGTTGGGATATCACAATATCTCTTATTTAATTAATGCATCTATATACTTGGTAAAGGGTGGAAGACTCGGCCTTATGCCTGGTGTTTTGTTCCACTCTTGCCGCCCTAGTTTCCTTCATACCGGTGTTATGTTTCCGGATTTTGTGTTCCTTACGCGGTTGGGTGATTTATGGGACCCCCTTGACAGTTCGCTTTGAATAAAACTCCTCCAGCAAGGCCCAACCTTGGTTTTACCATTTGCCTCACCACCACCTATACCTTTCCCTTGGGTCGGTCAACCCGAGGGTCATCTTTATTTTAGCCTCCCCGGGCCAATGCTTGTCTAAGTGTTGGTCCAAACCGAGCGATGTCCGGCTCCCCCTGGGCAATCAGGGTCTATGCCAACCCGATGTCTGGCTCATCCGGTGTGCCCTGAGAACGAGATATGTGCAGCTCCTATCGGGATTTGTCGGCATAGCGGGAGGCTTTGCTGGTCTTGTTTTACCATTGTCGAAATGTCTTGTAATCGGGATTCCGAGTCTGATCGGGTCTTCTTGGGAGAAGAAATATCCTTCGTTGATCACGAGAGCTTATCATGGGCTAAGTTGGGACACCCCTGCAGGGTATAAACTTTCGAAAGCCATGCCTGTGGTTATGTGGCAGATGGGAATTTGTTAATGTCCGGTTGTAGATAACTTGACACCAGATCCGAATTAAAACGCATCAACCGCGTGTGTAGCCGTGATGGTCTCTTTTCGGCGGAGTCCGGGAAGTGAACACGGTTTTCGGTTATGTTTGACGTAAGTAGGAGTTCAGGATCACTTCTTGATCATTGCTAGCTTCACGACCGTTCCATTTGCTCTCTTCTCGCTCTTATTTTGCGTATGTTAGCCACCATATATGCTTAGTCGTTGTTGCAACCTCACCACTTTACCCCTTCCTTACCCATTACGCTTTGCTAGTTTTGATACCCATGGTAATGGGATTGTTGAGTCCTTGTGGCTCACAGATTACTACAACAACAGTTGCAGGTACAGGTTATGCAATGATCTTGATGGAAGAGCAATGTTACTTCTCTGGGAGTTCTTCTTCTGTTGCTTCTTCGATCAGGGGATAGGTTCTAGGTCGACAGCCTGGGCTAGCAGGGTGGATGTCGTTTGAGTTTCTGTTTGAGTTTCATCTGTAGTCGGATGGTGATCTTATGTATGATGTTGTATTCGTGTGGCATTGTATGCCTCTTGTATGTATCCCCATCTATTATGTAATATTGATGTAATGATATCCACCTTGCAAAAGCATTTCAATATGCGGTTCTATCTTTGGTGGGACTTTCGAGTCTCTTTAGGATAGTATCGCATATTGGGCGTGACAAGTTGGTATTAGAGCCTCGACCGACCCTAGGAGCCCCCTTGATTGATCGTGTAGCTTGGCCGTTGTTGAGTCTAGAAGAATTTTTTTCTGAGTCTAGTTATATCGGAGAGTAGGAATTCTTTTTACTCCACACCCTCTTCGTCGGTTTGTTGAGGAATCTTGACGTAGGTGTTTTGAATTACTCCTCTTCCCTTTCAAACTTTCTTTAGGATCTCGCAGTTGGTTTTCCGGTCATTGGCTCTCATCCCTTTTCATCCGGTGAATTTCTCGTCAAGTCGACTCGAGCCTGTTCATCTTTGCCAAGTTCAATCCTCAGTTCTTCCCTTTTCCCACCCGCCCCCACCCCCCCTTTTTCATCTTAGAGCCGGAGTCCTTAATCGAGTATCCATCCTACTCGTGCGAAGTCATTGCTTTCTTTCCTCAATTATTTCAACCGGTGTTGTCTCTTCAAGTTATTCGTCGTTTCTCTCTTCCAAGTTGCCTTTGTTTTCCCGCCCTCCCACCCTCTTCTTCCCGGAGCCTGAGTCTGTTTCGACCATCAGTTTCATTCGCGTGGAGTCTCTTCAGTCTTTCGTCAATTGTTTCAACCGGTGAATTCGTCTCATTCGTCATTCTTCGTCTCTTTTCTTTTTCGGTGGACTCAATTCAAGTTTTTCGGTGTTGTTCATATTATTTTCCTCGGCTCAAATGTTTTCCCCTGCTCGTTCGCCTCTCGCCAGCTTATCCTTTCGGAGTGTTCAAGACATCTCAGGAGATTCGTCTGTGTTCCAAATAATTCGAAGTTGTCACCTCATTCAAATATTTCAATTGTTCTGGTGCATCACCTATCTGTTCATCATCCCTTTCCAACGGTGTTTTCTTTTAGTGGGCCCTAACCCACAGGTCTTTTCCCAGGATCTTACCTGACTCTTCTAATTCCCCCGGAGTTATTCTCAAATTCTTTTCAAGTGTGACATAAGAATGAATCCCATCAGTCACATGCCTACTCCAAGATCGCTTTCAAATTCTTTTCATTGTTGGCTCAACCTCTTCGCCTTTCGTTTCCCCGGAGTGTTTCAACAAATTTTGATGTTGTTTCTCGTCGTCATTCTTTACACTCCAACCTCAATTTTGCTCGTTCTCCCGAAGATTCGTGGTTCTAGCTTCATATTATCCTCTCGAATTATTCCATTTGTCAGATATTCCTTTTCTCACCTATCCAGAGTATTTCAGGAGTTTATTTTTGTTTCTTTTCACCGGAGGCCATCATTTCAGCTATCGTTATCCAATTATCCCGGTGCTTTGTTCAAGTATTCTTTAATCAGCTTGTTATCTCTTCATTCTTTTGCATCTAAAATCCATCTAGCATAGTTGTTCTTCTAATTCTTCCCGATGATTCATTCTCTTTCGTTAGTCATTTTTGATTTCTTGCGGTGGTTTCTTCATATTCCTTTCCTTTGGTTGTCATATTAATTCATTTGTTCTTTCCAATCCTACCAGTGGTTCATGAAGACTTCCTCAAGTTTTGCGCCATATTCCCCTTAATACTTTTCAACAAGAATAAGTTGCATGCCAAATCCGCTTGTCATCAATTTAATTTGATGAAGGATAAGCATACAGTAAATCTTATTCTTATTTCATCCAAGTGAGTAATCCCTTCCTTCGTAGTTTGCTTGTGAGGAATAAATTATAGTTCCAAGTGTTTTTCCATCTTTTCTTTTCCGGAGTTCAAATTTCCTCGGCCATCTTGTCGGAACCTCCATCTAAATAACCGCAAGCTTTAATCTTATTATTTCATCCTTCATTCTATGTCATCATCCTTTTGTCACCAGAGTTCTTCTTGGTGGTTCTTCATGATTTAATCCTTTCTTCAAGAGTTCATCAAGACTTTGTTGGAGAAATTAAAGTATCTTTTCTTCTCGCATCTTGAAGTGTAATTAATTCTCCGTATTCTTTTGAAGTGGAGTTTTGCATTTCTTCGTTCTTCTCAGCTATCCAATCATTTCCTATTGTGGTCGGTTATCACCTCAGAATTTCGAGATGTTTTCCATAAGTCCACTACAAGCTTATTCTTTCTGTTGTTGATTTTCTCAACAACTGCGTCCAATCCTTCCTCCTAAGGATGCTTTCAAACTCAGTGGTGGTAGATGATATCTTTTCTTCTTCGTTCCTTTCATTCAGCTATTTCAATTCTTCTGGAGGCTTTGCGTTGTTCATCTCATCAAGTGCCATCCCATCTTGGAGTTCATGTTCTATTCCTTCCATTTTCAGTCGGAGTGATGCCTAAATTCTTCCATCTTTATGCTTTTCCTATCTTGTTCTAACCGGGGTCGTTTCATAGTCTATCTGATTTCGTGAGCTTTCGATTCTCGTCATTCTCATCGTTCCTCTCTTATTCTCGAGTGCTCTTGATTCTTTGCTTCTTCTCTTGAGTTCTTGTTTCACCTAATCCCTTTTCCCTTCCGTCTCGGTCCTAAGATCTCGGGACGAGATCTCTTCTTAGTGGAGGAGTGTTGTAACGCCCCGGATTCATTGCGCCAGGTGTCTCCCAGTTATTTGTCGTTGTTGCCATGTCATTTCCTTGCGTTTTGCATTTTATGATGTCATCATTTTCATTGTGTCATCATGTGCATTGCATTGCATTGCATACGGGTCCATCTCTTGCATCCGAGCATTTTCCCCATTGTCCGTTTTTCAATCCGGCACTCCTATGTCCTCTTGCGTTCCCTTTTTCTCTCCTGTTGTGAGCGGGTGTTAAACTTTATCGGAGTGGCCCGAGGTTTGCCAAGCGGCCTTGGTATAGCACCGGTAGACCGCCTGTCAAGTTTCGTGCCATTCGGAGTCCGTTTGATACTCCAACGGTTAACCGAGTTAGCCCGAAGCCTCTTTTGTCTTGCAGCCCAACACCCCTCCAAAGTGGCCCATAACCCATCTAAGTCACTTCCATGCTCTCGGTCGTTCAATCGCGATCGCGTGGCCGAAAACCGCTCCTCATTTGGAATCTCCTAGCTCCCTCTACCTATAAATATGTGCCTCCCCCGTCTAAATCGCAGATGAAACCCTAAATCCTCCCTCCGCGCCGCCGGACATGCCCGCCGACGGCCAGACACGTCCAACCTCCACCTCACCCCGGCGAATCGGGCATCGCCACGTCACCCCGCCGGTGCTCTCCGCCAACCGCTCGCCGCCATGTAGGCGCCCGCCGCCCCGCTCCTCCTGCCGGCCCGCGAGCCCAGGGCAGGTTCGCCCGGGCCCACACGCGCCGCCCGGGCCCCGCCGCTCCGCCCACCGGCAAACCCGCCGCCCGGCGCCCGCTGTCGCTCGTCCCCGACTCCGGCGCCGCTCGCGTCCTCCGCCGTCCGCCGCCGGCCCCGCCAGACCTCGCCTCGCCTCCGTCCGCCCTCCGCTGCCAGTGCGCCATGCCGCCTGCCGTCGCCCGTGGCCGCCCCAACCGGTGCTCGCCGGCCCCTCGCCCGCGCCGTCGGCCCCCTCTGACCCCGACCTCTGGCCGCCGTCCTCTCCCTCTCTGGCGTGTTCTCCGACGGACTCTGGCTGCCTCGATCCGCGTGCCCCGAAGAACCCTAGATGCAGATCCAGCAGGTTGACTCAGTTTTTCTTCTAAGTCCCGAAATATTTACATTTTCATGCTCTGTTCAACGCATCATAACTCTGTGCATGTAGCTCCGTTTCGTGCGTGTAATATATCGCAATATTCATCATGACATGCTATTAATTTTGTTCCATTGTGACATGCTTGTTTGAGATCATCTTGGTGCTTGAATCATTGTTGCAAGAGTGCTATATGTTGTTATCTGCTGTCTGTTAACAGAACATGCTCATTTGTCATTTTTGCCATGTTTGATGTGTGCATCCTATGAGGTTGATGTCTACCTGTGTTTTGAACTATAGCATGCCATATTTACAGAGGTGCAATCCATGTATTTTTGTGGGTCTTTTAGTGAGTGCATCGAGCTTGTTAAGTAGGATACTTGCTGTTACTGTTTTGCTAGGCTGAATCTGTTATTTCGTGATGCAATGTGAACCTGCTGCTACAAGTCATTCTATGCATAATCTGGAGTTTTTCATTAAGTATGTTTTATTCTACATATCAGGCTATATCCATACATGCCACTGGTTGCATTCATATCCTGCTATAGCTTTTTGTAATCTTGCTCTCAAATTGCTAAATAATGTTGTTGTCAGTCTGTTAACATTAAGTTCAGTTTTGCCATGAGCTTTCCTAGTGATCCATGCACCCTATGAACTTCGTCTTGCCATGCTTAGCTTCATAAATATGTCTTCTTATTGTTGGTTGCCTTATCATGCCATGTATTGATCTGTGATGAGTGGTACAAGATCACCAACATGCCTACATATTATTGTTCCTGCCATGTTTGAATCTAACATATCATTTGCCATGTTTACATGGGTGCCATCATATCTTATGATCCATTTTGGCTCATGGACAGTAAAGGACTTTTGTTATATGAATTTAGTAGTATCATGCCATGCCTTAAGTTTCTATAATAAGTTCCTGTAACATGTTGTTTGATAGCTCTAAACATTGCAACCTGATGTTATTTCTGCTAAGCCTGAAACTGTTATTATTTGCAATCTTGCCGTGTGTTTTGGAGCATGTTCTAGTGATTTCTGGAGATAGCTCAGTGTTCATGTTTTGTCATGCTTTACCTGTACATCATGTCCATGCCATTTGTTCTTATGTTGAGATGCTGTAGCTTATTTTTTTGATGCTTGGAAGATGCCTAGTTGCTGTTTTGGACAGCTTGTCCTTTAAACTTGTTTCATGTGTGTGTGTTGAACCGTTGCGCCGTTTTGAGTGTGCTCTATATGAAACTTGATTGATTTTGCATGTAGCTTCATATTATCATGTTGCAACCTTGTTTGAGGTGTTTTCTTGATGTTTGGATGCATTTTGCATCAATGCCATGTTTAACTTGTTTTGCTCATATCTTCTAGGCCGTAGCTCCGAATTAAATGAACTTTATATGTAACTTGACAAGAATCTCGTGTAGATCATCTTGGTGCATCTTAACTTGCTGTTTAACAACTTGAACATAGGGTTTATTCAGATCTGGACATTGAATTTTGCATACGAGGACTTATCGGAATTGTTATTTGTTGTTTCTGGCCTCATTTAAACTTGACTTGATGTGTTGTTCTTGTATGCATAATCTCTTGCCATGAGTAGCTTCATGTAGTCTTGTCTTACATCATACTTGATTGTGCATCATGTCTTGTTCATGTGTGGTGTGTTTACCATGTTGTGTGCTTCTTCTCGATAGTTCCTGTTTCGTTGCGATCGTGAGAATTCGTTCGTCTACGCTTGGTTCGTCTTCGTGGATTCATCTTCTTCATGGACTCGTTCTTCTTCCTAGCGGGATTTCAGGCAAGATGACCGCTACCCTGGATCTCACTACTATCATTGCTATGCCAGTTGCTTTGTTCTATCGCTTTGTTGTGCTACCTATCACATGTTCTTCAAGCCTCCCAAATTGCCATGTCAGCCTCTAACCTTTTGCACCCTTCCTAGCAAACCTTATGTTGGGATATCACAATATCTCTTATTTAATTAATGCATCTATCTACTTGGTAAAGGTTGGAAGACTCGGCCTTATGCCTGGTGTTTTCTTCCACTCTTGCCGCCCTAGTTTTCGTCATACCGGTGTTATGTTCCCGGATTTTGCGTTCCTTACGCGGTTGGGTGATTTATGGGACCCCCTTGACAGTTCGCTTTGAATAAAACTCCTCCAGCAAGGCCCAACCTTGGTTTTACCATTTGCCTCACCACCACCTATACCTTTCCCTTGGGTCGGCCAACCCGAGGGTCATCTTTATTTTAGCCCCCCCGGGCCAATGCTTGTCTAAGTGTTGGTCCAAACCGAGCGATGTCCGGCGCCCCCTGGGCAATCAGGGTCTATGCCAACCCGAAGTCTGGCTCATCCGGTGTGCCCTGAGAACGAGATATGTGCAGCTTCTATCGGGATTTGTCGGCACAGCGGGAGGCTTTGCTGGTCTTGTTTTACCATTGTCGAAATGTCTTGTAACCGGGATTCCGAGTAGAAGGAATATCCTTTGTTGATCGCGAGAGCTTATCATGGGCTAAGTTGGGACACCCCTGCAGGGTATAAACTTTCGAAAGCCGTGCCCGCGGTTATGTGGCGGATGGGAATTTGTTAATGTCCGGTTGTAGATAACTTGACACCAGATCCAAATTAAAACGCATCAACCGCGTGTGTAGCCGTGATGGTCTCTTTTCGGCGGAGTCCGGGAAGTGAACACGGTTTTGGGTTATGTTTGACATAAGTAGGAGTTCAAGATCACTTCTTGATCATTGCTAGCTTCACGACCGTTCCATTTGCTCTCTTCTCACTCTTATTTTGCGTATGTTAGCCACCATATATGCTTAGTCGCTGCTACAACCTCACCACTTTACCCCTTCCTTACCCATTAAGCTTTGCTAGTCTTGATACCCATGGTAATGGGATTGCTGAGTCCTCATGGCTCACAGATTAGTACAACAACAGTTGCAGGTACAGGTTATGCGATGATCTTGACGCGAGAGCGATGTTACTTCTCTGGGAGTTCTTATTTTGTTGCTTCTTCGATTAGGGGATAGGTTCCAGGTCGGCAGCCTGGGCTAGCAGGGTGGATGTCGTTTGAGTTTCTGTTTGAGTTTCATCCGTAGTCGGATGGTGATCTTATGTATGATGTTGTATTCGTGTGGATAGTATCGCATATTGGGCGTGACACGCGTGCCAAATAAGCGCGCTGCAGATGCATATATAGCAGTAGCGCGTCTCACTGAAAACTCGCTACTACTAAAATTTCGACCACTAAGCCGATGGGATACACATAGTAGTAGCGATCTTTCAGAAGCCGGCTGCCGATAATATTCTTATAGCAGCGTGTTTACATGTAGAGCGCTACTGCTAACAAAAATAAAATAAAATGAAAAACAAATAGAAAAGTAAATGAAAATGAAAGAAATAGAAAAAGGAGAAAGGAAAAATATAAAATGTAAGAAAAATAAATGAAAAAGGGGAAAAAAGGATGAAGGAATAGCAGTAGCGCGTTTGCGGAAACGCGTTATAGCTAACTTAGCTATAACGCGCTTTGCCTAACGCGCTACCGTTATTTTTGACTTAACCCAAAAAACGGTTTCCCCCGGCCACCACTTCTCCCCCAAATCCCTCGCCCCACTCTTGGTTGCTATCTCCCCCACTTCGCCATTGCCCCCACTTTGCCGCCATCTCCTGCCGGCATCTACGCCACGCTCATCCTCACCGCCTCCGCCCCAAGGCCGCCCAGCCTCACCGCCGCCGCCTCTCGAGCCGCCCTCGACCTCACCGTCGCCGCCCTCGACCTCTCCACCGCCGCACTCGACCTCACTGCCCCCGAGCCCGCCCAAGAGCGCCGCCTCTCGATCCTGAGCCCGCCCTCGCCGCCCCTACCTCCGTCGCCGAGCACCTCCCCGCCACCGTCTCTTCCCTCTCTGTAAGCCCCCCCACCCCTCCCCCACCCCTCTCTCTCAGCTTTTTCTTCCTCTGCCATGTTAATTAGTAGTAGTAGTAGATGTTAATTAGTACTAGGGTTCATACATAATGATTTTTAGTAGTAGTAGTAGATGTTAATTAGTAGTAGTGATGGTACAAGTTAACTAGGGCAGTATGGTTAATAGTAGATGTTTTTTAGTTAGGGTAATAATAGATGTTAAGTAGTAGATAATGTTGATGTTAATTAGTTCAGTAGGGTTTAGTTTTTGAATTGAGTTTGTTTAACTAGATGTTAATTAGGGCAGTAGGGAATTTAGTTTAGAGTAAAGTAATTTAGTTCAGTAGTTAACTAAATATAATCTATATTTGGTTTTTGAATTGAGTTTGAGAGAGCATGAGATTTGTGTAGATTTTCTTGTAGTGTCAAACGCTAGGACGTGCAAATTTGAAGTGGTCAGGATATATGCAAATTCCTCAATTGTGTTTGCACATGCATGTTTTGATTGTGCCCAAGTGTCCTTTTGTTGTTTCCAGGAAATGAAGCCGAGTGGCCTATGTTTTGCTGGAATGTTGATTCATTTTGGTTCCGGCAAATTTCAGCTTCTCAATTTGTCCACTTTTTAGCAAAGGTCATGTCGAAATTTTCTGTGAATTTCGGCATGACTTGTGCTACAAACTAGGAGTGCCCAGGATTTCCCGCACCAGGAAGGAGTCAATGTTCCTGCAAAACAATAGGCCTTTTTTATGTCATTATTCATTTATTAGGTCTAGAATTAATTGACTAGATTTAATCGTAGGAAACATGGCTAGCAACAATGAAGGACAGGGTTCTGGTGATTGCGACGATGTCTACCGGGCGGCAGACAAATTTTTTAGCCTTGCCGACGATCAACCGATGTTGTTGCTGGCCGACCGGTGGCATCGGGGACTGAGACGACACACAGGCTAGTGCTGAGACTGAGACTGGCGCTGAGACTCAGACCGGTATCGAGACCGACGCTGGGACTGAGACCGGCGCTGCCTCGGGGAGCGGAGCCAGTGTAGAACTGAAAGCAAAGAGGCAACGGCTTCCTAACAAACTCAAGACTACTAGACTGGTGGTCACGGAGGTGGACGACGGAAATTTTGAGCCAAACGCGCCCGAGGAAGCACGCGCGTGCTACGACAATCAAATAGGCTGCATCGTACGGACAACCGCCACCATCAATGATAAGAAACTACAGAAGCTAGATAATATGAGGCCCTCCCTCCTAAAGAAGCTTCACCAGATAGTCTTGTTCCCGGGCCGGAATGAAAAGGATTATGAAGATCCAGAAAAGGACCCGGCAATGAAGAAGATAAACAAACACGCCATGACCAAGTTTAGCGAAGCGTTGGCCGCCTGGAAAACAAGGGTGAAAGCAAGGATCATCGACAAGAAGGAACCTTACTCCGAGATTGTAAAGGATAATCCGACAATCATGGAAGGGCAGTTTCAAATATTCAAGGCGGCTTGCGAGGCCGAAGCTGCCCAAAAAAAGTCTAAGTACATGAAGGGGCTTCAAGAGAGGAACATTGGGAACCACCACCTCGAAAGCCATGGTTACGGCGGGAAGAGGTCCAAATGGGCCAAGGAGGACGCGTAAGCCGCGAGTGTGGGCATCCCAGATCCCTTGGCGGAGTTCACCGTCCCGCAGGAGCGTGACGTCATCAGGGCCCGGCGCCGTTGGGACCCAGTGAAGAAGGTTTATGAGACAAACGCGGTCACGATGGAGTTCATTAGACTGCAGGTAATTTTAGTTTCTGATCAATTCGACTACACACGTTAGTCATATTTGTAAGCGATCCTTGTGCCTTTTTGGGGACCGATTCTCCGGGTATTAATTTCCAGAAAATGGCCCTTGTGCTTACCAGCCCCAGGATAACTGTTAGCTGATGAGGCACCAACTTGATACAGAAATTCCAAGCAAAATATAAAATATGTAGTACAAGACCATTCTGGCCTGTGAGTACAACAAATGGTTTCTAGTGGTTGATGGCGGAAGCCGTTTGTGGATCATCAGTGTCTATGGGACTCCATGTTTCCATAGGAACAGCTGACCAGGTTAACTCCTATCTTCACGAGGCTGCTATCACCATTACGTGGGTTCCGGGGCTGTCAACACGGTCGCTCCTTTCTGCGCAAGAAATCTGGCCAAGACAATAGCCAGGGACAAGCCAGTGAGTACTTTGAATGTACTCGCAAACATTATGAACACAGGCATAATATGACAGTGATGTGCTGAAAATATTATATGAACATGACGTCAGTCACCAATGATAAATAAAGCTCTGATGCGTACAAGCATGTTAAATATGAATATGCAATAACATAGCAATATTAAAATTTCGAAATAAATAATAAACATGCCATAGTCGGGCGTCTGAGCGACATCACATACAGGGCTTTAAAAGAAATGCCACAGTCGGGCGTCTGAGCGACACCACATACAGGGCTTTAAAAGAAATGCCACCGTCGGGCGTCTGAGCGACACCACATACAGGGCTTTAAAAGAAATGCCACCATCGGGCGTCTGAGCGACACCACATACAGGGCTTTAAAAGAAATGCACAGTCGGGCGTCTGAGCGACACCACATACAGGGCTTTAAAAGAAACAGTCATAGTGAATATCCCGGAGGTAGAACCATCCCAGAGATACTCGATAATAACAATAATAACACGGGTTATTCAATAATAACAATAATCATAATTATCACAAGTCACAGGTAGTAATTCCAGTTCTGGTTTAACAGTTTCACCTCCGAAGACCGACACTAAGACCGACACTTGACCCATCCCAGACTGTAGTCCTGAACCATGGACACGGCTATTCGAATAGGTTTAATCTCTGCAGAGGGTGTACTCTTTACCCACGAGTAACGGATTACATTAGTCCATCGGGACTAATTCCGTCTACGGTCTTTTTGTTGAAAACACACCTAACTTGCACACACCAGCTTAACTCACACGTGTCTGGAATCACCCACGACACCTGTCAAGCAAACTCTAAGTGGGGAGGCTACAACCTCGCGTAGCATGGGATCAAATTTATATTGCGCGCTCTAAGGGGTGGCCTCCCATCTCGGTCTCAACCGGAAACACCCATGCCCCAGGACCAGGTGGCCTGCCTACCAGCTACAACCGGTATCTTCCACCATGGCCTCTCTGTACGGTGTGTGCTAGAAAGAGGTTGACAACTTACTGAACAATACTCTACTTGTTGTAGAGAGGAGTGGTAGTACGAAACAAGTATGGGGGTTACTGGAACAATATTCGATCTACGGTCGACTCAGGAGGTTTAAGTATTCCCTGCATGATTAGCATAACGAATATATTTCAATCAGCAGAGTCACCGCTCATATTACCTCACCATGCCATACCAGACATAACCGTCCCGACGGAGACCGGCGACAAACTCATGAGGATGATTATCATCACAAGTGTGTTCATTTCCAACAGCATGGAAATCACTAACATGCACCCATGCACATGATCATATCACAAGAAATAAGAAGTTTCTCCAAAGTGAGGTGATGTTATAAATGTGTCATCAAACACACAAAAATATTTATGCCGGGGTTCAGAATGCTTGCCTTCAGGTCATGAGAATGAAGGGTGCATCCAAAACATCTTGAAATCTTCAAAAATCCTATTTAAAAGAATATATATGAATTAACACATAACACAAAACAGCACTACAAGTTGTTTTGAAAAATTTTCAAATAAATCCTAAAATAAACTAGACAATATTTGAGAGAGGTAGGAAAAAGAATTAATTCATTTGGAGTTATATTTAAAAGGATACAGCAGGTCAAAGTTTGGTCAAAATCTGATATTTAAAATAACACAGAAAAGAAAAATGTTTCAAATAAAACGTGTACACGTCGAAATCGTACTTCGGAAGTGCGCTTCCACTTAATCCTGCATGGACCGGCGCTGGTTCACTGACGGTGGGCCCGCCTGGCCCACTGGTCAGGTTTGACCGGCCACGCGCGCGTCGTTCCCTTGGTGACACAGGGCTCCTGGCCCACGCGCGCGTCGTTCACTGACGGAGCTCCGGCGAGGATTTGCCGGCAAACGGGGGCGTCCCTTGGTGATCTGAGGACATGGGTGTGCTCAGGGGGTCGAGACGAGTCTGCGGGTACCCGCCATGGTCGCCGATGTGAACGGAGTCGCCGGCGACATGCTTCGCGGCGGAGAAGGCATTCGGATGGGTAGTGAGTTTGGGGCTGCGGTGGTCTCCGGCCAAAATAGAGCGCGGGGTTGTGCTCGCAAGAGGGAGGGAGAGTTCTTGGTGGAGAGAATGGAGAGGGAGAGGCACTGGTGGCGACGGAATCGGCCGGGAAATGGCAGCGACCGAACCGGCCGGACTCAGGGAAGAAGGCCTTCCCCTCCTCTACTGCTGGCCAAGGTAGCACTAGGAAGGTCACTTGAGGTTGCTCGAGGACTCGATTGAGCTCCGGGGTCCTTATATGCGTGGTGGAGGTCGGTTCCGAGGCGGCCGGCGATAAGGACAACGGCGAACCGCCTCCCTCTAGCTTGGGTGACGTGGCGGCGACGAGCGCTAGAGGACGAGCCTGCGGATGAGCTCGCATTGTTCCAGGGGCAGGTGGCAAGTCGGGGTGGCTTTGGCGGCGCCGATCGTGGCAGAGGCGTGCTGCGGACGTCGGCGTGCCGCCAAAAGCTCTGTCGGCGGCGCTGTTGGCTGCCAAGGCGGCTTGGCGCGTTGCTATGAGGAGGTTAGTGCGTGGCGTGGCGCTGCAGAGCGGGCCAAAACCAGGGAGCCAGCGTGTCGGCTCGGGCGCGGTTCGTGCAATACGCGCGCTCTGGGCGCGCCCAGTGCACGCACAGAAGGTGTTCGATACAATGCCGTGGCATGCTACAGGTCACAGGTGAGGTTGGCAAGCAACAGAGCTAGGTTGTTGATAGAGTGAAGCTCAGGGGACAAGGTGGTTTGGTCAGGAGACCAAGTTCACGATGCCAACAACAA
This sequence comes from Triticum aestivum, assembly GCF_018294505.1. NCBI lineage: Eukaryota > Viridiplantae > Streptophyta > Magnoliopsida > Poales > Poaceae > Triticum > Triticum aestivum. The sequence goes on from NC_057795.1 coordinate 57,316,708, forward strand.
TTCATGTCAAATCTGATCATGCACTCCAGGTGTTTGACAAAATGCCACAGGCACTTAGGCTTTTCTTGGAGTGGCCAAATCTTCCAGATTGAAGTGTCTTTGGATGCATAAGAGGGTGGTGAGGTTAGTTGGTGAAAAGCACAAACTTGCTAGTGCAAGTTTTGCAGAACTTCAAATCTGGATAGGATGTGAATGGCATTATTTCATGAACCAAAAATATGCCAATGGTTGCATGCTCCTGGACTTAGGGGTCTAGCATGGAGGACTACAAGTAGGGAAAAGAATCTAGGGCCAAAGAGCAAGCAAGAATATGGTTGCTGTACAAACCATCATGTTGGACCAGAATGGAGATGAGGTTGATTCACTCAAAAATTTCAAAGAACATCCCTGGATTTTTGCATATAATGGAATCATATGCTCCTACTGACATCCCATAATTTTGGTGGAAGCTAGAAACAATTGTTTGAAAGGGTTGTAGTGCAAAGTTGTCCACTGGACCAGAGAAGAAAAACATGTGTAGCACTCAAAATATGCAATGAATGAAATATATTATTGCACAAAAGTGATCTAGAGACATCACATGACATCTCCAAATTTTGGTTGGATTTTTAGTTAAATTTATCAACTGGTTGTAGTACAAAAAGAGCTCCAAAACTTAAAACAAGCCATTCTAATGATTAAAGCTCAGGGTAAAATAATTTAATAAATAAATCTACTGATTAAGAAATTGTTATACAGAGAGAATAAAAGTTTAATATTTTGGAAAGCTCCACTGGGGACAATAATTATCCTCAAAATTAAAAGAGATGCTCTGAACTCCACAGAAAATAATCCAGAAAGAAAATTTTTAAAACTCCTGGCAAAATTTTAACATCAAAACTTTTGTTAAATTTTTGGGGTGTTACACTTTTGCAGAGAGAGCAGCACAAGATTGCGGCCGAAAGCGACTCGCCATCTGAGGCATTGGCGAGGCCCAAGGGGGACACTCCATTCAACCGGGTACTGAACATATTAAAACGACTCCCGGTGGAGACTCGACCATCGTATGGACGCACACGGTGTCGGAGACGGCGCCACATGGAAGAAGTACTACCGTGAGACCACAGAGAAGAGAAAGGAAAGACGGAGGTTAACTGAAGAAAACATCGACAAGAAGGTTGAGATTGCGGTTGAGAAGAAATCATCTCAGACAGTCGCAACAGCAGTAGCTGCCGCAAAACAGGTGGTTGTAGATATGTCTACTTCCTTGGTTCTGGCCGTTTTCAATTGGACCAGGCAAAATCCAGAAAAAAATGCAGCGGACTTTCCCCTTGCTAACTTCTTGGGGAGCAGCTCGACTAGTGTTGCACCAGCACCTTCTCCTACACCGGCTCCCGCACCTGCTCCCCCACCGGCTCCCGTACCTGCTCCGGCACTGGCTCCGTAACCGGACGTGCTCGGCGGTGCTTCGTCTTTGGCTAAGCTCGATGCTCTCACGGTATCTGTCACACCGGCCCCCTTCAATAAATGTATAATCTCTCGTTTTCGTTGCCTTTCGGATGTCTCATGTCGCAGACTTTTCTTTGCAGGCGGACGAAACCCCGTGCACCATATTGTACACCATCAGCGACCAGAAGGTGGACGTGGGGAAGGCGATGATAATGGAGATGAAGGAACCATTGTTCCACAGCCGGCCGATCCCCCCGAACATCTTCAAGGTTTCCGTGGCCAGTGTCAAACCGGGCCACGAGAATTTGCCTCCTCTGATACTAGTGGGGGATGATGATGAGACCCCGCGGCGGCTTGGTGATTGTTGCAATGGGTGGGTCCTGTTGTGGCCAAAGAGTCTGCTTCGTCTGGAGGCGGCCGGGAGCACACCCACGAGCATGTAGCCTCAGCAAGGTATGAACATCAACACCCCACCTACCCAATTAGCATTGGGTGTCAGGTTGGGTGATAGCGGATGGGGTAAGGAAGAGGCTCCATTAGTCGCTGATGACGTCGCCATGGATGAGGATGACGATGATGATGGCACTCAACAGTATCTCTATACTGGCGCCTACTCAGGGTTTGAGCTCATGAGTCGGTGCCTGAATTGCCATCTTCGGAGGCTGAACGTATTATGGACGACCTTCCGGTAGTAAATAAGTCTAGGAAGAGAGCGAGGAAAGGCAAAAAAAGCTTATTATATGATCCAGCCGCCTCAGCAGCCTCGACTTCAGGACCGTATAGATATCCCCAATGCGGATAAATGGCATATCCCCGGTCAACCAATCCTACCTGCAAGAGCGCTAGGGGCCAGATTCGGCGATCTAAGGAGACTTCATGACGATGTGTTGTGGATAGAGAAAGGCCTCATTGCCTCGAAAGATCAAGGATACCCACTCTACGTGGTTAACGTTCCGCGGCAATTTTCATACATCGACTGCTTCCCCGCGGATAACTTCTTCCTTCGATTCGATTACATATTCGACATGTTTCACGTGAAGAAGCTGGACTTTACGTTTGTCCACCTTTATGCCTTGCACATGAACTACATCATCGGGGTTGAGCAGATACCTCATATCTGTGTTGCTGACCTGTACTACATGCACGAGGGCTTCATGGGAGTCTGCACAAAGCACCGTGAATACGCGAGGGAATACATCGTTAGTTTCATGCTCTCGAATAAGTACAAGGAGGCGATTCTCGTGCCTTATTATCCCGTGTAAGTCATCCATGTGGATATCCTTCCTTCGATTTCAATCATTCATTTGCACGGTGGAGGCTAATTAATTTGAGGTGTACTTATTTTGCGCAGCGGCGGGCGCGCCGTCCTCATCATCCTCTACCCACGATACTCCCACGCTCTTTACTTGGACTCGTCGAATAACATTCACAAAAAGGATTACACCGACATCAAGGATGTTCTCAACAGTGCTATGTTTTACTACCAAGCACGGGGTGGAGAGGTCAAGGACAAGAAGAGAAGGGGCGGCAGGATCGCCTTCGGCCATAAGACCGACTTCTGATGCATCTAGCAACCGAGTGATTCTCTTAATGATGGATTCTATGTCATACACCACATGCTGGAGTACAGACGGGATCACCAGAACCTTCGCATGTCACCTAGATCTGGTGATGCCCATATTTTGCAATGGGCAAAGAACATAGGAGATATCAAGGATCATCGACTTAGAGCTGAGTTGTATCACATCCAGCGCGAACTTGCCCAAATCATCATGAAGGAGGTCGTCGGAAAAATAGCGATGTTCTACGAAGAAGGACAAATGTCGCCAGAAGACGTCCGAACATGGGTAGCCTCTCAGCGTCTCGACATGAAGCCTTTCACTAAGCTCGGGGACTATCTCCCTGACATCGATGGATGGCATGACATGTTGGAGTGATTGTCGATATATGACAATGTGTCCGTTTAGTCCATACTTTCTGTATGACAAAACTTTGAGTTATGCACAGCAAAACTTTATTTGTGATGTAATTAAACCGTCCTCCTGCTCGACTAGAGAAGATCACTCTAGTTAGGGCATTTTGGGTACGATGAACTTTGTTATTTCTTATGATATGTTGTTTCTATTTTTGCCAAGTTTGTCCCTTTCTGTTGCTCAACTATATATGTTGCATATCATCGACTCATGTGATGATGCAGGTGCATAGATCATCAATGGCGAAGAAGTGCTATGCTAGGAGTATATATACGACGAGTGGCCGGAGTGTCAGGCCCAGGTGTACCGGTTTCCGGTTTCCGAGCGACAGGCAGTAGTTAGTTCAGGTTCACGCTAATGCGAGAGAGGGATACGAACTCATGTACTACATAGTTCCGCTCTCACTCAAAGTGATAGCTCTTCTCACGTGTATCATTGTTTAGATGTATGACGATGTATTTGCAAGTAATCGAGACTTGTATCGCTATTTTCGAGATTGTGACGAGAGACCACTTTGTGTTGGATGATGATTATGATGATGACATGATTTGATGAGACTAGTTGTATGTATATGCTATGATTACATTTGTATGTGTATATGCTATAATTACATTTGTATGTGTATGATATGCTAAAGATTATTGTATAAAGCCTATTCAAATACAAAACAAATATGCAGAAAAAAACTAATAAAACTAGTAGTAGCGAGGGGGGAAAAGTTAGCAGTAGCGCCGCCTTACCAGTAGCGCTTCCCTATAAAAAACGCTGCAGATAATATCAGCAGTGCTCTTCACTGAAGCGTGCTACAGCTATCCATGTATAACAGTAGTGTGGGATGACAGGCGCTACAGCTATTAGTAGCGCATCATCCCGCGCTACTGATAGGCCTAAAACCCGTGCTCCTGCTAGGCTTTTCCCTAGTAGTGGAAGTAGATGAGTTTCATCAGCATGACAGCATGGTGACGGTGATGGTGAAGTGATCCAAGTAGGGTCTCGCCTAAGCACCGCGAGAATATGACCGGGGATGTAAACTGTGGAGGGGGGCGCCACACACGGCTAACAATTGATGTTGTCTGTTCTAGGGGCACCCCCACATATATATAGGTTGGGGGAAGAGGAGAGGCAGCCAGGGGCGCTCCAAGTAGGCCTAATCCTACTTTGGGTTCCTCCCCAATTCGGCCCCCCCTTTTCCTTATTTACCGGAGAGGAAGGAAAGAGGAGGGAGGAGGGAAGGAAGGGGGAGGATGAATCCCCCCCTTTCCTTTTCCCTTCCCCTCTTTCCTTCTCCTCCTGGTTCGGCCCATATGGGGGGTGCACCAGCCTCTGGTGGCTGGTGAGTTTCCCCTCTTGGCCCAAAAGGCCCATATCTTTTGCCGGGGTGCCCGGAACCCCTCCCGGTGACCCGATATGTACCCGGTACCCTCCGGAACACTTCCGGTGTACGAATACCATTGTCCTATATATCAATCTTTACCTCTCAACCATTTTGAGACTCCTTTTCATGTCCGTAATCTCATCCGGGACTCCGAACAACATTCGGTCATCAAATCACATAACTCATATAATACTATATCGTCATCGAACGTTAAGCGTGCGGACCCTATGGGTTTGAGAACTATGTAGGCATGACCAAGACACCTCTCCATTAAATAACCAATAGCGGAACCTGGATTCTCATATTGGATCTTTATCGGTCGAACCGTTATGACAACATAAGTTATTTCCTTTGTCCATAGGTATGTTACTTGCCCGAGATTCGATCGTCGGTATCTTCATACCTAGTTTGATCTCGTTACCGGCAAGTTTCTTTACTCATTCCTTAATACATCATCCTGCAACTAGATCATTACTCACTTTTGCTTGCAAGGCTTCTTACGATGTGTATTACCGAGAGGGCCCAGAGATACCTCTCTGATACTCGGAGTGACAAATCCTAGTCTCGATCTATGCCGACCCAACAAACACCTTTGGAGATACCTATAGAGCATCTTCATAATCACCCAGTTACGTTGTGATGTTTGATAGCACACAAGGCATTCCTCCGGTATCCGGGAGTTGCATAATCTCATAGTCGGAGGAATATGTATTGACATGAAGAAAGAAATAGCAATAAAACTGAAGGATATAATGCTAAGCTAACGAATGGGTCTTGTCCATCACATCATCCCATTTATAAAATGACAACACATGTCTATGGTTAGGAAACTAAACCATCTTTGATCAACGAGCTAGTCTAGTAGAGGCTTACTAGGGACACAGTATTTTTTCTATGTATCAACACATGTATCAATTTTTGGTTAATACAATTCTAGCATGAATAATAAATATTTATCATGAAATAAGGAAATATAAAATAACAAATTTATTATTGCCTCTAGGGCATATTTCCTCCACCTACACACGGCCAACAAACTTGAGAGAGCTTTCTTATGGTCTGGAACAGACAAAATGACGGGGGGGAAATGCAAATTAAACTGGGAGACTGTGTGTCGGCCACTCGAATTTGGGGGACTTGGGGTCCTCAACACCAACAAATTTACGTGCGCCCTCCGGCTGCGGTGTCCTTGGTACGAATGGAAGGAGCCTACCATGACGTGGGTCGGATTGGGAAACCCTGGTGACGCGAAGGACCTTAACTTTTTCTACGCTGCCACCACCATCTCCATTGGTAACGGCACAAAGACCCCCTTCTGGGACTCCCCTTGGCTCCTTGGGCGAAAGACTAAAGATATTGCCCTGCTCATCCATGAAGCTTCCATGCGTAATAATTGGAAGGTGCGGGAAGCCCTCAAGCACAACGCATGGATCCTCAAGATCAATCCATCCTCGTCTATCTACGCTGAGCATGTCACGCAATTCTTCACACTTTGGATGCTCCTACATGAGGTCCATCTTAACGAACTCTCCAAGGATGACATCCTTTGGAAGCACTCGGTCTCGGGGCACTATTGGGTGGCCTCCGCATATAAGGCACAACTTCTAGGATTGGTTCTCTCCCCCATGGACAAGATGGTTTGGAAAGTTTGGGCTCCCCCAAAAGTCAAGTTCTTTGGTTGGTTGGCTCTCCAGGACAGGATTGGACCGCGGATAGATTGGCAAAACATGGATGGCCAAACTGTGATCTTTCCTCCCTTTGCAAGAGGGAACAAGAGAGTGAGAGTCACCTATTCTTCAAATGCCGCTTCTCTAGAAGGCTTAGGTCCTTGGTCATTGACAAGTGCCACGTCCCCGATTTCATCATTTCCACTTGGCCCTTGTTCGACTCGGTCCAATCTTGGTGGGCAAGCACTTGTGACGACGGCTATCCGCACAGACAAGCCAAGGCATCCCTCACCATGCTTGTTTCATGGACAATTTGGAATGAGCGAAACACGCGAGTTTTCAGGCATAAGTGCGCCCCTTCGACAGTGCTGCTTTCCTACATCGCCACCGAGGCTAACTTTTGGATCACCGCCGGTGCTAAAAAACTAGGGTCTTGGTTATTGCGCGATTAATCCGCATGCCGTGTACTTGGGTTGTTTGTACCTAACTCTATTCTCTCTTATTTAATGGATGATGCAAAGCTTTTGCCTCCCTTTCAAAAAAATAAAATTAAGGTCATTGTTTCAGCATGGACAGACGTGTGCACTGCATCCCCCTCTGTCTCTGTCAGTGTGGTGGTTTGTTTTGCGCTACTAAATCAGCATCTTGAAAGAGAACTGCTATTGTTGTGACTACTGGAGTACAATTTATGTGACAGAGACATTTTTTGAAGTTGCTTGAATATTTCATTTGTATACATGAACAACTAAAAAATAGTGGCAAGTTTTTTCTTTTTGTGATAGAAAATAAACTATGAGTACGAACTTTCTTTTACCACAAAAAAATATCTTATGTGTATTTGGATTTTATTAAACCTGCTCCACAAATTGTATTTTCTACTATCAAATAATATAAAATTTGCACATTGGAAAAATAACACATGCGTAGACAACCATTTCCTTGGAAAAACAATCCGGGCTGCACAAGCCCCCAGAGTCCAACCATATGAAAACATCTTGGTAAAGCACCCTGGATGCTCTTCCAAATAATCTAGAAATATGTTAGTTGGGAGCTACCCAGCCTCCTCAGCAATCGCGATTCCTGGCCGTTGGTTCTTTCTCTTGATGCATTCTTGACCGTACGATCTCGCTCGGGAGAGATCTGGGCCGTTGGATCAAGCCAGATCACTGCTACAATGAATAGTAACTTCCATTCACTTCTTCTTACTGGTTTTGTTTACTCCGGAATTACTGTCTTAACTCGCTGACGTGTGGGGCCTCTCTCCACTGGGCCGCGCCTGTCGGTCGATGTGGCTCGGCATGGGCTGCGTGCGCCGATCGGCCGCACGGGTGGTAAAATATCTCCTTCCCCGCCCGTGCCACCGCCTGTTATTCCCGTGCCCCACCGAGGGCATTTTTTTCATTTCATGTGTTTGGCCCGTGACGTGTTGGTCTCTGGTTGGCCCGTGGTTGGATGAGACAAAGGAGGGCGCCTGCCATTCTTCGTCCTCCCATTCGCCATCCCATCTTCCCCGCACTCGCCGCCGCAGCCGCCCTTCATCTCGTGTGCTCCGCCTCCTCCCCTCCCCTCGCTCTCATGCAGCCACCGCGGCACTCTGGGGACCGCGCTGGCGCTCGGGGCACTCGCCGCCGTGCTCCCCGGCGTTGACGACGCCCCCGCAGCAGACGGCGCGTGGGAGGCCGACCTCCACGCAAGCCCTAGCGCAGCTTCAGGCGAAGCTCGTGGCACCGGGGACCGGGCGCGTGGGTGCTGCGGTACTCGCGGAGCCGCTGCAGATCCCCGCCGACGAGGCCACGCTGCCGCTCGGGGCGCTCGCCGCCGTGCTCCCCGGCGGCGGCGACGACCCCGCAGTGGACGGCGCGTGGGAGGCCAACCTCCACGACGTGATCCCCTTCCTCTACATCCAGTCCTACAAGCGCCTTGTGCCAAGGCTTCGAATCCATCCATTTGCTCCTGTGTAGCACGCTGGCTCGCCACGGTTTATCAGGGTCTCTCTCTCTCTCTCTCTCTCTCTCTCTCTCTCTCTCTGATGTCAACCTCGTTTGCCTTTTATTTTCAGATCTGCAATGGCTTGAAGAATGAGGCAATCCTTGGAAGCAGCACGTACATGTGTTCCCCCTCTCACTCTGATTTCAAGGTTGTTTCTCTCCATATTCCATTTCTCTCACAATTTGTTTCTTTTTCTGGGCTTTTACTTTATCATGTGTGTGCTATGCTTCTGACAAAATATCTAATTCTGTTGCTTTTCATGTCTATGTAAGCATTATGTTCTCCTTTGTTTAATTTCATTATTGCTATGCAAAGAGAAATCAAGGATTACTTTTTTTGGTACATATGCAGTGTATTTATGTTTTGGGTGGTAACAGTTCAGTTAGAGGTGAGATGCATCGACATAGATGGTTGAAGGCTATACATTAGTTGGATAGATAGATTGAGCAATACAAGAGAAGAATAACTGATGCGTTTGGCAAAATATCCAATAGTCAGCATTGGTGTTTAGTGGGGTTTAAGCATTTCTGGGAGCCCTCTTCCTACCTTATTCTTTCATTTATATCTTGTATTTTAATAGGTCAAGCTTGTGCTTAGTTTGCTTGAATGTAACTTTCTTCCTTTCTGTCAAGGAAGACAATGGCTCTTAGTTGCCATGTTCAGAGTTAATCGCTTGAATCAATTGGATAATGGACATGTTGTCGGAGAAAGACAGGGTTTGAGAAATCTGAAAGAGCTTGAGAATTTAAATGGCCAGAAGAAGGCCAAGAGTGCATAGGGGGTTATTTGTACCATAGAAAAAGTAATGCCTTGGTTCAGTTTACACATTTGAACTCATGCCTTTTAAAGAATAACATTTGTGGTTGAAAATTGACTACTTGAGAAGTTGAGAACCTGAAAATGTTTGTCTGTAATGCATCTATTTGTGTGTCAGACACTTTTCCTTTTCTCACAGAACACAACCTTGTATGTTTTTGGCACAAATTGTCAAATGCTCACGCTATTGGATAGTATGTATCCATAATTTGTTTTCAGTTTTTGTTCTAATTTATTCCCATAAAGAGTATCAACGTGCACTAATTTATAGCAAGATTTAGCCCAGTATTACTAATCATAGGTGTGCTTTTATGAAGGTTATGCTGCTGATGGCAGGTGTCACTCTGGATTGCAGAAATCATGATAAGAGCATGGAGATGGATTGCTGCATATGTATGCTGCCCACACTTCCATTTTCTTGATCATGTGTGTAGAGTTGAACCACTCATTTCATGTATCCTTAATTCTTATTCCTTTTAATCTCCATATGACATGGAAGGTTCTGGTTGTGCTCTATTAACATGATCAGATTTTGTGTGTATTTTGCAGAAAACATGATAAGAGCATGGATGGATTGCTGCAAATTCACGTTGTTGTTGTGGGATCATGCCGGCCCTCCCTTGTGCTAGCCAGCCATCAGGAGCAACTGCCGTTGGTTGATACGGACGCGGCTGTGGCTCCCTGTGGTGCTCCTCTCGTGTTGCCTCTTCTTCCTTGTGGGCTTCTTTGGCTCCCTCCTCTTCACCCAGGTAACATGGTGGACCCACGTCACCCCCATCTCGCAAGTTTGTTTCGTCGCACGCGGGCTTCTGATCTGGGGTCGCTCTGTCGGTTGTTCCATGGCAGGATATGCAGGGGGGTCGGAGGAGGACATGGAGCGGCCACTACCAAGGGAACGGCTGCTCTGTTTACCCTTATTGTCGGTTTCACTTGCCTGGCCTAGGTATGCTGAGACAATCATTATGTGAGGTGATCTATCCATTTTTAGAGTTCCCTCATTAGTATCCCTCATTGTTAATTGCTATGCTTAATTGGATACTCTGCAGTGTTGTGTTGTTTGCCTTTTTTGACCCAAATAAACCACCCCATTACCATATTTTACACTAATGCCATATTTAATCATTGACATAACTTTGGAGGTTTAGTTCAGTTAAAAAGATGATGCCATGTGACTGGAAAGTATATATGTTCAGATTATGATTTAAATGGATACGGTGATTGGCAATAGATAAATCATATTAGCCTTGAATTGCAGATTATTTCCTTTTTGTGGTTGGCATGAATGGCTTTTGTACTCAATGGTTTAAGCAGTTGCTCTTTGAAATATAATTTTTCTATGTAAGATCTTACCGGCTGTTCTATTATTTAAAATCATTTGCCATGTTTGTACTCTTGCTGAAGTTTTAAGAGTTTCCCGGGGGTGGCGAGGAGCACCGGCAGATCAAGTGTTTTCCTCTATGAGCTGGGGAGGGGCGGAGGGCGTGCGGGTCTGCTTTGTGCTTGTTGTGACAGTGTTAAGCGTAAAATACCATTTATTCACAAGAGATGGATTAATAGGCGAATATATACTTGTAGGCACAACAGATCTGCGAATACTACTGCTAATGAATGTTTGATCTCATCTCCAGAAAGTTGCTTGGTAGATCTTACTTTTTTGAGAATCTTCCCAATTCTTTTTGGTTTGATGTATATTTGGAGGTTTATCTAGATGAAAAGGTTCTTTAAATATTAGGCTGATGCTTCAACTAAGAACGTCTCCTTTTTAATCTATAGCGGATATTGTCTAACACTGCTTTCGTACTAACATGTATTTTCATATGGCCGAACAAATCAACTGCTAGAGATTTCAGAAACTGTTCAACTATGCATTTTTTGGATACATCTTTTTTGATCACTTTTTTGGACTTTAACTCCCTGTTGTATATGTATGTATATTAATTTTCAGTGGATAAGTTTCAAGGGTTTTAACTTTTTCCTTTGCACTTCCTAGCGACCTAGACCAGCGCCATGGCAACAAGCTTGCCCCCCTACCCCGACCTTGAACTTGAGCGGCCGATACCACCATGACTTGGCGGCACAGCTGGTGGAACCGGCGTCCCTAAGCGAGCCATCGTCCAGGATGGCCGCTGCGCTTGCGCCCAGTAGGTACTACTCCCTTTATCTCATCTTCTCATCAGCTAATGAACACATGTGGTTCGTCCGCCTTTTGTTTTGTTGGATCCAAGAACCCTGCTTTCATCCCAAATCCAGAACGATGTTCCTTTTTATCTGGATTGGGATTTTAATTAGGAAGATTTTTTTCTAGGTACAGGAGTAGAGGCATTGTTTCCAAGGTTAGTAGTGAGGTGTTGCAGATTAGAGCACCATCGACAGTTTTTGAGCACCATGGCCAGGCAGAGGTGCTCCGTGTGCCCTGCATCTTCAAAAGAATCATCTCATGTAGTATTCCAAAAGAGTAGCATTATGTAAAAGTCTGGTTATGAAAATCATATGATCAGAGATAACACACTAATCAACTTTTTACATTACATTACTTAGTTGTGAGCTAGAACCTGAAGAAAAGTGAAGCAAGCTAGATACATAAAAATTAGGCACTCCCTGCAACTCCAATACCAAATAGGCAGACAGACATCTTGGCATTCGACTGTAGGAGACAATGAGCTTGAGAAGTGAGATGGTTCTGTTGAAGTAAAGATGCATTTGGGTGGTCTGGCCGTTGACCATTGCGTCCATATGTGGGGTTGGCTGGTCCTGCACCTCTTCCGGCGGTAGCGGCTGGGCGACAGCTGAAGATCCTTCTCCAATTTGAACTCCATTTTTTTAAAGATTCCCTATTTTTTTGCACACTGATGATCACATTTTTGGACTGTATAATTGATCTTGGTATGGTTTATAGCTTCCTGCTACAACTCTTACCATTGTCCAATCAAGTTCATCCATGTCAAACACTATTGACTTGAAACTGAGTAGTGTCAAAGAGAAGGTTTGATTGTACTATTTAATTGCTCATCAATTTCATTTTCTACTTTCTTCAGTTGGAAAACTTCAACCTAAAAAATAAACTGGTGGTCTATACGAAATAACACATCCATTTTCTACTGATTTATGCCTCACTTTTTATTTTCCTCAGCCGATTAGAGTAATAAGTTGATGGTCATTCTCTACTTTGTATTTGTATTTTTTATGAGATTGATCCAAGAAAGAATGACATGTATGCAATACTCACTAAATTTTAGGGTTGTATAGCAAGGCTTATAGTCTCGAATTATTACTGTAGATTGTCTTATTTTATGAAGTATTTTGTTTAGTGAATATATATTCCAAAATTTCTCATGTACTGTGTCTGTAGAGGAGAAAGGACCTGATTGCAGGACACTAAAATATTCTTGGCTGTCAAAGCTCCGCGGTCGCTTACACATGTATATTATCCATGTAGTCTCGGTTATCTAGGATCAATTACAACAAGGCACTTGCATATTTTTTATAATGGTGACATATTTTCTTAATTTAATATACTTCCATCTCACTATGTTGATTTATTCATGCTATTTTGACGAGGATGGCATCAGTGCCAGTTCATGGCTATGCAAGGCATCAGTGCTTGATGATTCGTCATAGAGTGATGTGTTACTCGTTGGGGACTTAATTTGCAGCGGAAGCAGATGCAGTAAACTCTGAAAACTAGATTATTTTTGCTCATATGACATGAACACAATGGGATTTTTTTGGGGGAGTTGATCGTGCTTGCCTTTCCCTGAGCTCCAGCTATTCACGCTACCGCATATAATATCCATCGTAGCTATATAGATGTCGCCATCATTATGCTATTAGACATAATCTGGACTACTGCCTTTCAAAAGGGTACAATATTATTTTCAGTTTGTATACCTTGATGTAGTGTTGTAGCTTGGTTTATTTGAAATTTTAGTGTTCATGTTAACAATCACTAAAAATGATACAATTGTGGATGTAGGTTTCTATTGAAACAATCACTAAAAATGATAAATATGCAAGTGGTGCAGATTGTTGTTACCATGTGGATCTTAAGCTCCACCATTTCCTAATTTTTCTCTCCTGTCCGCCTCTAGGTTTCTCGGCAAGGCAATGGTGTGCGAACCATGTGCGCCTGCCTAGCTGTATTTCGGCTCGCGGATGCGGCGGATGAGGCACATGAGCAGATGAAAGAGGAATAACTGAAGCCCCAATGCCTCCACACATTCTTGCTCCCTGACAATGGGAGTACTAGGTTCCAAACTCCTTTCCCTTCCCTTATATTTACAATTCCTTTTATATTATCCATCACTGATGTTGATTGTTGACTGAAATATTTAGTTCTGTTGTTGCACACCCCATATCTGCACACTATGTGTTTATCAGTTTAGTTGGTCCTCACTGTTACTGAAAATAGATAGGTTATCCACGATTGATGTCGAATTTGGTGTTAGAATTGTTAATGAGAATCTAGAGAGTGCCTAATGTTACATCAACCTTTCTTCGGTGCCCCAAATGCACTATCGGTGTTGATCAACTACAAAGAACATAGCATAATATGGATGGATTAAAATGGAGGTACATGGAATGCAATCCAGCAGAGGAACTCAACGAGTCAAAGAACTCATAGAAAGTTGCCGGTTCACCTCACACTTGATCTGTTAGCTTTTTTTTAACTTTCAGTAGTAGCATGTATGGTCACGTAGATGAGTTATTCATAAAGCTTACTGGTTCTTATAAAGGTGTCTCTTTGTCCTTCGTTTTTGGTTACTTTGAATCGTTTTAAATGGACGTTGAATCCTACTACATGTTATGTTCTATCATGCCCAGGTTCAGCAAAGGGTCTTTTCATGGATAAAGAAGAGGGTATATCATCTAACTATTATCAGGTTGTAGGTGTGCGCATAGTTATTGTGTACCATTACATTCATATTATTCATTTTGCACTCGGCTTTCATAGAAGACAATGGTTTGTTTTGTTTTGTTCATACGACCTGTTTTGGCTTTTGAGATCAGTTTCAAGCTCTTGATACTTTGAAGTTTATACTGCACTTCACATAAAAATACCTGAGCATATGTTTTTTTGTTCAGAAGAGTGAACATCTATACTTGGATGCTTTTTCCACATGCATCTCAATGTTGACTTGATTACTGATGAAAGGATCTCCATGCCAATTGCTGTTGGGAAGCATTTGCCTCTACACCGATGACCCTCTCATGTTGTATTATACAATGAGCTACCATGACGTCCTCCACCGACAGCTATTTGAACCTTAGTGCAAATTCTTCTGTAAAAATGACTCGCATCAAGTCTTTTGCACTTTCCTCTCGACTTTCTAAATGGGGATCATACTATGTGTTATTGCTTTCTTTGAGATATATCAATTGCCATGGAGTTCCTTTTATCTGTCACCGCCTTCATACCTTTCTATCCTGAAATTTATATGGTGTACTGCTGAGCTATCTGGGGTTGGTCCTGATTGGGTTGGCATGTGGCATGTAACTAAACTTATTTTTACTGGACCCACTGGTAGAAAAAGAGGCTTCCGTCCAGCCCCATTAGTCGCGAAACTGTAGGAACCGCGACTAATGAAGTCTTTAGTCGCGGTTCGGCAGACGAACCGCGACCAAAGGCCTGGGCCCAGGGCGCTCGGTGGCCAGCTGGTGCACGTGAGGGGATTTAGTCGCGGTTGGCCAGGCCAACCGCGACTAAAGGTGCCCAAAGGCCTTTAGTCGCGGTTGGCCAGGCCAACCGCGACTAAAGCTCCTCCCCTATATATACCAGTTCAGCATGCTCACTTAGCCATTTGGTGCCACTTCTCTTCACAAGCTTCACAAGGGGGTGTAGGTTTGCTTTTGGTTCCTCTTATGCACACAAGGTGTTTGATGAAATGCCCCAAGAGGGTGAAACAAACATGATATGAAGTGTTGGAGCCACACTTGAGGTTCCTCATTTATTTTTTTCCTCCTCGATCGCGGTTAGCAACTTGAACCTTTCATGCATGTGTGTCATTGATAAAATATGCATGTGTGTTGTTCATTGTTTAATTTCTATTGTTTATAGCTAGTTAGTTTAACAAATGCATGATGGTTAATTATATATTTTATATTATAATAATGCAGATGAATCGGCAATGGATGTACGGTAACCGACTATCCGCGAGTTCACTACGGGTTTGAAAGATTTCCTCGTAGTGGCTAATGCGAACAACCAGAAGGGTTTTGTTATCTGTCCATGTGTTGACTGTAAGAATCAGAAGGGTTACTCTTCCTCAAGAGAAGTTCACCTGCACCTGCTTCGGCATGGTTCATGCCAATGTAAATTATATGCATACTCGTAGTCTTCATAGCCGCCGCAGTTGTACTGGTAGTCGTCGCCTTCTAAGTTGCCGCCGTCGTCGTCGCTGCTGTCGTCGCTGTCGTCGGGCGGCGCTCGTGGCTCGAACTGAGGGTAGCGCAGGCGGGGGATATCGCCGGCCATGATGTAGTCCATGACGCTCTGCAGAGTCCGGCCGTACCACCATAGCCGACGGCCGGCCTCTGGTATATTATTTTGAATTGAATTAGTTTTATTTTTCTTAATTTTTTGATATATTATTTGTATTTTTAAGATTTTGAATTGAATTAGTTTTATTTTTCTGAATTTTTTGATATATTATTTGTATTTTTAACATTTTGAATTGAATTAGTTTTATTTTTCTTAATTTTTTGATATATTATTTGTATTTTTAGAATTTTGAATTGAATTAGTTTTATTTTTCTGAATTTTTTGATATAATATTTGTGTTTTTAACATATTGAATTGAATTAGTTTTATTTTTCTGAATTTTTTGATATATTATTTGTATTTTTAAGATTTTGAAAAAGAAAAAGTATTTTGAAAAATACCTTTAGTCGCGGTTGGCCTGCCCAACCGCGACTAAAGGTCGTTGCGCGCGGGAACGCAAAAACCCGCCAAAAACCCCTTTAGTCGCGGTTGGTCTGGCCAACCGCGACTAAAGGTTACCCTTTAGTCGCGGGTCGCCTCCCCAACCGCGACTAAAGGGGGGGGCTATAAATACAAGGGCCCGAACCGTCGCCTCCATTTCTCGTCTTCTCTGCCGCGCCGAAGGCCTGCCGCCGTCGCCCTTGCCCTCGACGCCGCCCGCCGTCGCCCTCGCCCTCGACGCCGCCCGCCGTCGCCCTCGCCCTCGACGCCGCCCGCCGTCGCCCGCCGCCCCCTCTCGCCCACGTACGGCGCCCGCCGCCCCCTCTCGCCCTCGTACGCCGCCCGCCGGCCTCCCTCGCCCACCGCGCCGCCTCTCGCCCGCCCTCAACGCCGCCGGCCGGCCTCGCTGCCGCGCGCGCACGCGCGTGCCTCTCTACAGAGAGCGAGATCGTGGAGAGAGAGAGAGAATTTTTTCTTTTTTTTTCTTTTTTTGTTCTTTTTAATTTTTACTAGTTAATTAGTTTAACAAAAACGGTAAAATAACTTAAAACTTGATAATTAACAAAAAAAACGTAAAATTTGATAATTAACAAAAAAACGTATATACGGAGAGGGGGAGGCGAGGGGGGCGGCGATGCGCGCGGTGTTTTTTTAGGGATCGAGAGGGGGCGGCGAGGGTTATACATGTGTGTTGTCCTCGCCTCCCTCTCCGTGACGCCGTCGTCTGCCGCCCCATCTCGCGCTCTACCGCGACACCCTCTCCCACCCCTTCCTCGCCCCCTCCTTTTGCCACCGCCCTTTCGCCACCGCCACCGCCACCGCCCCCCTTCTTCACTTAATTAATTTGTTTTTACTACATGTTTTCAGGACTGACATAATGGCGGACGATAGAGCTGACCCGATTATGGACAACTATGATCCGGACGGTGAAGCACATATGTTCGGCATCATAAACGGCGATATTCTATATGTGCCGACCGGACAAGAAGAAGATGATATCTCTTCTTATCTGAACCTTGACAGTGAAGATGAAGGGCGCCGTCAGCAAGATGATGCCGAACAAACGTCGATAAACGACGATCTTCAAATGGAAGTAGCAAACCACCTCCGGCGCCGAGGTATATATATACATTGAGCCTCTGGTGATACAAACTAACTGATTTGAATAAATATGTGTGTACTAACGCGCGCGACTCTCTTTCTTATTTTAGCCCTCGGCCGGATCGTCGAAACAATCGAGTACGTCGTTAAAGCATGGCGCAACCAAGATGATGAAACAAGGAGAAACATGCACCATCGAGGTTGTCGACAGTGCAACCGGCAGGCCGCTGGAGCCCCGCAAGAACGCCACCAAGTTTGTCAACCAATGCGGAGCCATTGTTAGAGACAACGTCTCGATCACCGTCCAGGAGTGGAATAAGCCAAAGAAGGCACCAATTGCTGGTTTCACTTCTGTCGATAAGAGAACAAAAAAAGATTGCTTCAAGAAGCTTATGGAACATTTCGTTCTACCTCCGGAATACAACAAATTCGATGAGGAGGGTAACAAGATTGATGAAAACAAGGAGAGGAGGAGGCTAGTCAAACAGTTCGCTCTTCATAAGATGGCCGACGCATTCCGGAAATTCAAGCAAAATCTAGCCCATGACTTTGTCAAGCAGAACAAGACTCCGGATTTCAAAGGACAATATGAGAAACTGAAACATGATTGGCCAGAATTTGTGAAGCAAAAGAAATCGGAGCAGTTCATTCAAATATCGAAAAAAAATAAGGAAAATGCGGCTAAGAAGGAGTACAATCATATTATGGGGCCAGGAGGGTATCACCTTTGGGATCCTAGGTGGGAGAAGATGGAGAACGAGCTGAGGGCGCGAGGAATCCGTCCAATTACGGAGGGATGGGACCCAAGGGCCAAAAGCTGGTGGTACGGGCATGGGGGAACGCTGAACCCGGAGACAGGGGAGTGTGTTTACCGGGGCAAAATAATTAAACCCACCCAAGCCCTTATTGACGCAATGAGGGATGCTCAAGAGGGGAAGATCAAGTTCAACAGAGAGAACGACACGCTGACAAAAGCCCTCGGGAATCCTGAACACGGAGGACGTGTACGAGGCATGGGGCACATTCCGTGGAAAATAGGGTTCCCCCAGAACGATGACCCGTACGGTTACAGAAGCCGGAAGAGAAAGATGGATCGGGAAGCAGATGTTGTGGCGCGGTTGGCATCGGAAATGGATGTGATGAAGAAAACCGTGAGTGTACTAGTAGCCGAAAGAGATGCAGCTCGGGCGCAGCATGAAGATCATCCAGCGGATCTCAGAAGCCAGCAGCGGAGAAGCAGTGTGGCTTCCACGGAGGCCCCATCGGCTGGTGCAGATGCACCGACGATCGAAATTACTGCACCGGAGCCTCTGGTGGTCGAAATTACTGCACCGGAGCCTCTGGTGGTCGAAATTACTACACCGGAGCCTCCTCGCTACCCCGTGGATGATATAAAGGAGATGAAAGAATGTCATCTGTATTATCCTATTGGGAACATGTCCATGAAGGTAGCCATCGGCAGTGCTTTACCATGTTTACCTGGAGCACTCCACCACAACAACCCCATTCAAGATGGCTATGCTCGTGTCACGGTGGAGGACATAGTCCAAGGGTTTGAGGACCTGGAGATTGACATTGCTACACCTGAAGGGGAGAAAAGACTTGGAGATGTCAAGCGCCATTTCATTCTATGGCAAAAGAAGTTTATCAAGTTTCCAGGCGAGGTGCCAAGGACAACAAGTCCACCCCCCTACGGTGGTGGCGGTTCACCTACACCTCCGTCACGTCAGCCGACGCCCCCCAGTCCACAACGTCCGGCGGGTGATCAGACGCCGCCCCCCAGTCCTCGTCCGGCGGGTGATCAGACGCCGCCCCCCAATCCACCTCCGGCAAAGAAGCAGAAGCAGTCCTGGATTATTAACCCGGACCCTTATGTACCTAAGACCACAAAGGTACCGGAGCCATCACTGAAGCCTCTCCCCACAAGGCCTTGGGAACGTAGTGCCGAGGAAACTGCCGCGGCCGCGGCTGCTGATCATGAGAAATGGAAGGCGGACTGCAAGAAGAAAAGAGAGCCCGAGCCCAAGCCAGTATTTTCTGATGAGCAAAAGAAGTGGGCTAAGTCATTTTTGAGCACACCGTCCCAAGCCGCGAAGAATCTGCCTGACGACTATGCACGTGAACTTCGTAGGCAGGCACTCATGTTGAAGGAGAAGAAAGAGCGGGCGGAGAACCAGGAGAACAAAGCCTTGGAGGAGGCCGAGAAAACGGAATTAGAAAGTAAAAAAAGCGGGAAACGAGTTGCCCAGCTCGGGGAACAAAGTAAACAATCGATTGCCCCGCTTATAGTGAAAGCCGCCGGTCCGGATGACCCCGATATCATAGCAGCTGCGGCAGCACATGGATTGACTGTAACGAGTGCCAAAGAACAAGCGGCCAACTTAGGTATTACTCTTCGTGAACTGTTAGGCCTTGATGAGGCGCCAGTGAAGGAGGTAGTAATTACATATGTGAAGAATGGGCCTCTCGTCGAGCCTGCGCAGGAAGAGGATCTACCTCCACAAATGAAAGGTCTGCTGAAATGGTACAAGGGTTACATAAAAAATAAAAACGCCAAAGAATATATTTATGCGGAAGTTAGATATGAGCATCACTTCAAACATTACTATGTACAAATTCATCTGAGTGAATTGTTCCAGCTTTTCAATCTGCGCGAGCTCGACAAATCTATCATCAGTTGCTACGTTCTGTAAGTGATTTATTTCTACCCCATCTCGTTCATATTTCCTGCACTATATATATGTCCTAACTATATTGTTGTGTCCGCTATTATACATGCAGAACGAAGATTAAGGAATGCAGAGTAAGGAACATCCATGATGTTGGGTTCATTGACCCACACATCGTTAATGGATATGTGTTGGAGCATCACCCCGCCGACATGGAGGCAGACCTGTGGCAGTTTCTTACAAAGCAGGAACTCAAAAGTTATATTCTATTTCCTTACCATTTTGGGTGAGTGTTTCTGTCTTGAGCACATTCTCTTTTGTTTACTCCATGCATGGTATGTGGCCGGCTAATCGATGAGTTATGCATGACGTACTGTGCATGTATCGTGTCCGCAGGTTCCACTGGATTCTGCTAGTAATTAAAGTTGACACCTCAGAATGTCTCGTCCACGACTCTCTGAATAAGGATCCAAAGCTTTGGGGCGGCATGAGAAGAATGCTGCAGAAGTAATTATTTTCATTCATTTGCGCTCTATATCGATCGGCCTATTTCGTTCATTTCCTAATATCAAGTAACTAATAACTCTCTTGTTCATTTAATTTTCTTTGCCTCGTAGGGTTTGGAGACGGTTCGTAGATACAAAGGTCGGTGAATTCAAAAAAGAGCTAGAATTCAAAAGGTCAAAGGCTAAGAATGGTGAGGATATTCAGCCAGCGGGGACCAATCTATGTGCATACTATGTCTGTGAGATGATCCGGAGATACACCTCTGAGCGGTGGGTTCCGAGTGATACCAATGCTCAGAGGAATAACCTCCGGATGATGCTTAGTCCAGAAGCTCGCTTCCGACCACTTCAAGAGGAACTAGCTGGATGGTTCAGGAGGGAAGTCCTCCATCCTAAAGGAGAACACCATTACGAGGACGTAGAACTTTATATGCATTAAATTATGTATGGAAACTTGTTCAAAATTGTATATGGTCATCCGATGATATTGAATATATATTGTATATTCCTCTTGAATTCTTTTTGGTTCTAATTTCAAATTTGTTTGAAATTGTACATTCATATGCATGTATGTAGTACCGTAGAATATGTGAAACTCCTTCAAAATTAAAATAAAGCACAAAAGAAATAAAACAATACAAATTAAACAGAAAACAGGTTTAGGGGGGGGCTAAAACCCTAAACCTGCGGCGGCCTTTAGTCGCGGTTGGCCAGAAGAACCGCGACTAAAGGTCCTCCGCCCCGACGGCCGCCTGGCGCCCACGTGGACGGGCCTTTAGTCGCGGTTCTTAAGCAACCGCGACTAAAGGGGGGGGCCTTTAGTCGCGCCTGTTTGGTCGCGGTTGCGCAACCGCGACTAATGGCAGTTGCGAACCGCGACCAATGGCCCTTTTTTCCACCAGTGACCACTATTGTTATATAACCATCTATACCTCTTTTGGTTAAGTTTCCATCAAAACTGAGGCATTATAAATGTCTATATTTTTTTGGGTCGGTTCATGGATGATGCTTTTGTGTAACCTATATCTTGCTATGCTCTATTTTATATACAATGCTCAAGTTTCTTTGTTACCACGTTGGATATGGTTGCACCCGGCAGGGTTGTGGCAAGCCGTATTTCCTACTAGGTTCAATATGACCGCACCCGGTAGGGGTGCGGGGGTGCAGCAAGCTGCACTTACAATCTACTCCCTCCGTCCCATAATGTAACGTCTTACACATGACACGAAGGGAGTAGATAATAAGGATGTGTTGGTGACTCACATGGGGTTCGGGGGGCAACATGAGGACGACCACACTCCATCCAATCACGCTAAGACCATGTACAATGCAAAATATTTAGAGATGTGCTTATAAAAATAAACCATTTTTCTTAAGAACTGCTGGGGTTTTTTTTGTTGGCAGAGGTGCGTAAGTGAGTATGCTATAAGAGCATCTCCAACAGCCGCGCTTTGCGCCGCGCGCAAAAAACATGTTTGCCGCGCGCGCTTCGGCTGGTTTAGCGCGGCCGCCAGCGCTGGCTCCAACAGCCGCGCTATAATGCAGCACGCGCGCGCGCCGCTCCAGCAGCGTGCAAAAATACAGTGCGCGCGACTCGCCTGGCATTTTAACATATATGGCATTTTGGACACAAAATGAGTTTGAAACATTCATCAAAATGCAATGAACATGTGAAATTTGACACAAACAAGTTGATGAATAAAAGTTCATGCTCACAAGTTCAAAATCATGTCCACAAGTTCATCTAACCAAGTTCAAAATGCAAACTAAAGTTCAAGACATAAATGAAAGACACATCAATCATCTTCCTCGTCTTCGTCCTCATCTTCCGAAGACGATTTTTCCGCCTCCGAAGATGAATCTTCTTCCCTAACCTCATCACGCACCGCATCACGTGAAGCTCTGACGGTGTTGGCAAGATCTTCAACGGCATCTTCATGGGAATGTGTGTGAGGAGGCACATCGAAAGACATTCCACCCATGGCGGCCGGAGGTGCACCCATGCCTCCCATGAGAGAAGTAAAACTCATGCCTTCCATGGCGGCCATAGCGTCGGAGGGTGCTCCAAAGCCACCCATGCCTCCCATGGCGGCCAGAGGTGCACCCATGCCTCCCATGGCTCCAAAGCCACCCATGCCTCCCATGGCGCCAAGGCCACCACCACCCATGCCGCCAAGGCCACCGCCACCCATGCCGCCAAGACCACCGCCACCCATGGCGCCGAGGCCACCGCCACCCATGCTGCCAAGGCCACCGCCACCAATGCGGATCATGACTCTTTTTTGGATCAAGACTTCTTCACGGGCAAGGTTGACATATTCCTTTTGCGCATCATTGATTAAAGATGTGTCCAAGAAGAACAAGTGCTTCTCCCATTCCAACAACTTAGCTCGCTCCTCCATGCCCACCTTCCTCTCCTCCAATGCCACTTTCCTCTCCTCGGCAGCCACCCTCCTCTCCTCGTCCGCCAATCTCCTCTCCTCGGCCGCGGCGGCTTGGTTCCTTGCCATTTTCCTCACCTCGTTGGCTTCTTTTCTTGCCTTCACAATAGCTTCCACAGCATTTTTGAGCTCATCATCTCCTTTCCTCTTCTTCTTTTCAGTTTTGTCTTTCTTGCATCCATCCAGTCGTTTTGGCTTCGAGTATGAAACCGAGTTGGGTGTGGGGCTTCTCTTGCCGTCATCACTTGATGCATCATCCTCCTCATCATCATCATTCAACTCAATTGTTCGCTTGCGTTTGTTGCTCAAATGCAAATCATCCAAATCTTCACGCTTCTTCCATTTCTCATCATCCTTTAACACTTCATAGCAATGAGGCAAGGTAAAGATCCTTCCTTTCTTGATCTTCCCCTTCTTGGTTGTCCTCGTCTCTTCTTCGAACAAGTTTTGTGCAATGTTGTACTACAAGAAAAACAAAACAAGTTAGCACTTCGAACACCAAAAACAAGTATGATGAACATGTATGAGATGCCACTTACTCTATCATCCTTATTTTGTGCCACTTGGGTTAATCTTGTCAACTGCCTTTTGTGCGGCCCCCACTTTTGACAATCCGAGTTGATTGTCGACCATCGGGACCAAAGTGATCTCTCGGAGCGGTCAATTCCGCTCATGTTGTAAGCATCAAAGTGTTCTTTCATTCGCCCCCAATAAGCATCTCTACTTTGATCACCTCCAATGGATGGATCCCTCGACACTTGCAACCAAGTATTGCATAGTAACTTGTCATCATTGGTGGTATAATTGCCCGCTCTTCCTTTCGGCGCGTCGACAATGCCCTCACCCTCCTCGTCCACCTCAAACTCATGGTCTTCGAAATGGATGTCATTGGTTTGAGACCAATGCAAATTGTTGGACCCAACGCCCATATTTGACATGTATGCCTCATCGTTGAGACTACAAAGTTTTTTGAACAATGCAAATAAGCTATCTATATGATGATGCATTGAAAAAATAACAAAAAAATAAAAGATGGAATTTTTTTACCTTGGGGACATTTCGTCAAACACATGGTGCGCGTCGGCGGCCGGCTCAACGAGTGAGCTCGTCGGCGCTTCGGTAGCCGTCGCGCCCGTCAAACGCCTTGCAAGCTTCTTTCCCCTCGCCTTCGAGCTGCCGGAGCCATCCGCCGCCTTGTTCTTCTTCGCGGATGTCTTGCCCTTCTTCGGTCGCGCCCCATTGGGGAGCTTCGAGGGTGCGGCGGCGGCACGGGACGGCGCCGGCGCGACGCCCCCCGTCGACGTGGTCATCCGCGGCGGCAAGAAGAGGATGCGCGCGAGGCCGACGCTCGGCGGAGCTCCGGCGGTGGCAACGCCAACGCTCCTCGCGCTAGGGTTTCCGACGGCAGCGGCGGGGCAGGGGTCGCGGCTGTACAATGGGATGAGCATGGTGTCGGCGTGTGCGTCCATGGCGAAGTTCGCCGGCGCCAGCGCGCGCGGGTCGTAGGAGGCGGAGAGGAGAGAGTGCGACGCGAGCGCTCGAGTGTGCCGCGCGCGGAAGCGGGCGCCCCAAATACACCGCGCGGGATAGCGTATCCGACCGCGCGCCCAACTCGTTATAGCGCGCGCATGGTTTTTACGCGTCCGCTAGAGCCACCAGCCGCGTTGCACGCGTGCTAAAACGGCCTAATTTGCAGCGCGGTACTAATTTAGCGCCGCTGTTGGAGATGCTCTAAAGCAACGATGCTTCAAAAAGGAGACCAGTTCATTTTTACTAGCATCTCTCGGTGGCGGCGCAGTGATAGGCAACACGATCTGCCAAATGTACCTACTTTCATGTCCTCCCCTTTTTTTAGTGGAAAACTTTTGTGTTCTCTCAATCGAACATGGTCTCATGATTCACAATTCCTATTTTCCGCTCAGTGCATTCCTCAAAAAAAGAAAACCCCGCTCAGTGTAGAGCGACAAGGAGGGGAGCCTAGTCAGCGCCGATTAGGGGTTTCGGCGCCTACACTGGCGCGCCCCTGGGCTGGCCCAAAACAGGTCCGCGACTGAAGGGAAAACAGGAAAAAAAAATGGTGCGTGTAGGTAGAACCGAACCTACGCCCTCGTGGTCGCAGCTAGGCTGCGCTAACCACTCCGCTACTTAGGCAGATCTGCTAGGATAAGTCTTTTCTATTATTTTCTTGATTCCTCTTTCCTTTTCCCTTTTTTCCCCTTTTCTTTTTTTCTTCCTTATGAGATGACATTTTTCAATTCGTGAATTCTTTTCAACTCGATGAACTTTTTTTAATTTTTGATGAACCTTTTCAAATTCGAGAAAATTTGAAAAAAGTTCACTAATTTGAAAAAAAGTCCATAGGATTTGAAAAAAGTTCTCTGGATTTGAAAAAAAGTTCATCGCATCTGAAAAATGTTCATTGATTATGAAAAAAAGTTCAATAAACTTGAAAAAAGTTCATCAATTGAAAAAAGTTCACTAATTTGAAAAAAAGTTCATCAAATTTCAATAAGTTCATTGGATTTGAAAAAAACTTCATCACATTTGAAAAAAAGTTTATCAAACTTGAAAAAAGTTCATCGAATTATAACAAAAAAGTTCATCAAATTTGAAAAAAACGAATTTAAAAAAGAATATAAAAAAACAAATAAAACCGCCCCGGAAATTACCACGAATCGGGACAAAACCGGTTTGGGAAGCTTCTGGAAGCTTCCCAAGACTGGAGGATTCCCGCGACTGAAGAGGAACAAATAGAAGAGAACACAACCTACTAGCCAACAGTTGTCCTGTGGCGTTGTGGTTATGGTTCTTGGAATTGAAAGAAGTGATCGGGAGATCGACTCCAGGAGCGAGCACATTTTTTGAACCATTTTACAGAATAAACATAAATGGGCCGGCCCAGCTCGTCAGCGGAGGGGGAGCGCTGCAGTTGCCCGTTTGCCAACGGGCGCTTAAGCGCCAAATAGGAATTGCCGACAAGGAGCTCCTCCAAATCCATGCGGCAGCTCCTATTCGAAGAACTATGCATTAAATTGCCCACCTTTTTGTACAGCACACCCCTCACTAAATGGGCCGACCCATTCGCATGGCTTTTTTTCAGTCTGCGTTTATTCGGTTAAGAAAAACATGAAAAATAAAAGAGAAAACAATTGGGGTAAAGTATTTTTATAAATGTTTTTAAATTATTTGTCAAAACTATAAACATTTTTAACGTGAAAATTCTTTATTATATTTTTTCGAAATTTTAAACTTTACTAAATGTAGGTTTTATTAAAAATTTGATACTTTTGGGTTTTCTATACATTTTTTAAATTTTGAAATTTCTGAGCATTTTCAAACATAAAAACAAGAAACAATATTGGACCCTTCTAGGAGGTTTCGGAAAACTGATAAAAGCTGGACATTCTGAAACTTGTAGCTAGTAAATGGGCCTGATCATCTCACATTCGCTCGTTGGCTTGTCAATGCGATTAGCTGGCAATTTGGGCATTTCCTATTTGGCGGCATGGTGCCAGTTAACGTGCATTTTGTTAACTGGCGCCTGTGGCGTCCGTAAATGGGCCGGCCCATTTAGGCGCCGTATCTTTTTTTTTTGAAAATTCTGTGAACTTTTTTGAGATTGATGAACTTTTTTGAATATTGATGAACTTTTTTGAAATTTAATGAACATTTGTCTTGTAAATGGATGAACATTTTTTGATTTATGATCTTTTTTTTCAGTTCCATGAGCTTTTTCTAAAAATGCATGAACTTTTTTTCAATTTCTATGAACTTTTTGAAATTTTATGAACTTTTTTTTCAATTTGAATGAACTTTTTTTCAAATCAATGAACTTTTTCAAAATTTATGAACCTTTTTTTAAGATATGAACGCATTTTTTCAAATGGATGAACTTTTTTTCTTTAAATCTGTAAACCTTTCTTCATTTCATATTTTTATTTTCGTAAAAAAAATAGAAAAGTTGGGGCAGCATGCTAGTGGGCCGGCCATGCTAGCAGCACTGCAGGCGCCGGATCGTTAACGGGCGCCTGCAGCGCTGTATAGGAGCTCCCGGCAATTTGCCCCAATCAGTATAAAACTGGAATTGCCATTTGGCGCCTTATTCTTCAACTAGAGGCCTATAAGCCAATATGGCTCGTGTCACTCTTCGCTAGTACAAATACTGGAAAAGCTATATGGGTGCTGCTATCCCTCACAAAAGCTATAAATCGCTTACTGTGATACATGTCATAGCCTTGTCTACAAGTAGCGTTGAAGTGGGCCGACACAATAAGCGGTTTTGGGAAGCTTCTAGAAACCAGTTTGTATCGGTTTTAGGGCATCTTCAATGCGCCCCTAGAGCAAAAGCGGCTCAAGCACCCGCCTCTACTTCTTGCGTCGACGCCTGATTGACGCCAGGAATTAAAAGCCCAACTGTCGATTGACCAGGATTTCTAACCTGGCGTCTCTGTGTTAGCGCCCCCGTTGGAAATGCCCTTAGAATCTATTTTACAGTTTTTTCCTCTTGGGTTTTTTGTATTTTTCTTTAATGATTTTATTTTGGTTTTTCTTTTGTTTTTTCTTTTGATTTTGATTTGACCTTTATTTATTTATTCCAATATATGTCTTTTCAATATATGTTGAACATTTTAAGAATATAAACTTAATATTTTTGACATACACATTGATCATTTATCTGAATACATGTTGAACATTTGCAAAAATGCACACTGTACATTTTTCTGAATACAAAGTGAGCACTTTTAAACATAGGTTTGAACATTTTTCACATATGGCAAATTTTCAAAAAAAAATTCAAAAAGACGTGTTATATTTGTACAACCTTTCTTTTAATTAGAACAAATATTTTCTAAAACTGTCCAATTTTTTTTACTTTCAAGAAAATTGCTATGAAACATATTTTCGAACATTCGAATTTATTCTAAATGTCCTGAAAAAGTTGATAAATTATGTGAACATTTTTTTACATTTTCAGAAATATTTAAAAATATATTAATTTATCATATGTTGTGAACATGAAAAACTGTAAATCCCAAGAACATTTTTTGAAGTTTAAAAGCAATTTAAATGTGTGGTGAATGTTGTTATAAATTGAAGTAAAGTTATTTTGGAATAATATATATTTAGAATATTTCAAAACAATAAAAAGTGAAAAAATGAAAGAAATGAACAAAACTAACTAACTAACTACTCCCTCCGTTCCTAAATATAAGTCTTTGTAGAGATTTCACTATGAATCACATATGGATGTATATTGATGCATTTTAGAGTGAGATTCATTCATTTTGTTCAGTATATGGTCTATAGTGGAAAACTCTCCAAAGACTTATATTTAGGAACGGAGGGAGTAATGAAGAATGAACGAACCAAATCAACCACTGCCAACTATGCCAGCCCAGTAAGGCCACCCATTGCGGCGAAGCTATGCTGCAGCTCACTGTGAGCGAGCTATAGACGCGCCTTGTATACTTGTTGTAAGTGCATCTAGTGCCACCCCTAGTTGGTTTTGGAGTATTGACGACAAAGTTGGTTGAGGGACTAATGCGTTTGTGAGAATTGCAGGATAACGCAGGTAGTGTCCCTCATTGATTCGGTTTACCTATCAGAGATGACCCCTAAAAATGTATGAAGACATTGAAGACAATGGTGGTATGAGAAGATATTCATATTGAAGAGTATGACATGAGAAGACATTACGTGAAGACAATGGAGCGCGAAGACTGTGTGATTTCGTCATTTCCTTTCTTCTTTGTTGAGTCATAGGAACCACCGTACTGTTAAGTGGGGTCCAAGTGAACTAAGTCAGAGTAACTGAAGTGATGCTCAACCCAAATCCTATGTCTTCGAGCGAAGACAATGAGAGCAAATCTTATCCAGAGTTGAATGAGTCAGCTTTGCTTGTAGCCCAAGTAAAGTTGCCGTGTGTGTTTGAAATCTGACCGTTGGAACACGTGTCAGTTCTTTAGTGACCTAGGGTCATTTTGGACAAATCAGGTCGGGTTGCCTGGTGGCTATAAATAGCCCACCCCCTACACCATAAATTGGTGGCTGCTCAAAGTTTGTATACGGCTTTTGTCGTTTGAGAGCAACCCACCTCGAAGCATTTGAGAGAGAGAAATCCTTGCGAGGACAAAGCCCAAACACCCAGAGCCAAAGAGTGTTAGGCATCACTGAAGTCTTTCTGTCTGTGTGACCTAAAGACTTATTACACTTGAGGACTGTGTATCCTCCAGCCGATTAGGCGTCGCGTTCTGAGCATCCAAGAGTCATTGTGGATTGCCGAGTGAACAAAGTCTGTGAAGGTTTGGAAGTCTCCCTTGAAGACTTACCAGAGTGATTGGGTGAGGACTAAGTGACCTTAGCTCAAGGGGAATAAGGTGAAGACACGGTCTTCTGAGTTAAATCTCAGCCTCCCTAACTAGACGTACAGTTGTCACAGCAACTGGAACTGGTCCAACAAATCCTGTGTCCTCAACGAGCAACTGGTTCTATCCCTTCCCTCCTTTACTTTGAGTTTGTCTTCATAAAGTCATTGCTTATTGTTTTATCCGATTGACTTCATTGCTTGACTACTATTGTTGATTGGCTTCATACTATCTTCCATCCTGATCCTACTACCTAGCTGCTATTAATCTTCAAACGTTAATGCTATTGCATACTTGATTATGGCTTGCTTATTGTAGTTTATCTTCCGCTGCATATCAATTAGGTTGTTTCTATCGTTTGTCTTCGAAACTTCCATGTTTTGAAGACTTTCCTAAAAATCGCCTATTCACCCCCCCTCTAGTCGATAACTAGCACTTTCAATTGGTATCAGAGCAAGGTACTCCCTTGTTCTGTATAATTCGGTTTAACCACCTGGAGTGTAGCTATGTCGACTGCAGGGAGAATCAAGGTCTCCGTTGCTTGCCCCGTGTTCGATGGAACTGAATATCCCTACTGGAAGAATAAGATGCGCATGCATCTTGAAGCCATTGATGTCAACCTCTGGTATGTCGTCAAGAACGGCGTCCCCAAAACTGGTGAAGGTGTCACCCCCACTGATGTCAAGAAGTTCATTCAACTGGACTCGACTGCAAAGAACATCATCTGTGGTCATCTGACCAAAGGACAGTATGGCCGTGTGAGTGCTCTGAAAACATCAAAGCTAGTCTGGGACTGGCTGTCTAAGGTCAATGAAGGCGTCTCTACCCAGAGAGACCAGAGGATCAGTGTTCTTCGCAATCTCTTCAATCGCTTCAAGAGAAACGACAATGAAAATGTCCAGCTCATGTTTGATCGCCTCACCGACATCACAAATGAGCTTCAGGCTCTCGGCGCCACTGAGATCACCAAGCATGAAATTGTCAAGACACTGCTGAGATCACTTGACACCTCTTTTGACACCCTTTCCCTCATGATACAAGAACGTCCTGACTTCAAGACACTCGATCCGTCTGATATACTTGAGAGGCTCAACACACATGAGTTCCAGCTTTCTGAGAAAAGAGATATTTATGGCCCCAACTATGGCCGAACTCGTGCTTTGAAGGCAAAAGTTGTTTCCTCATCTGAAGAAGAAGAATCTGACTGCGGTTCTGACGATCCTGAAGACATTGGAAAGGAACTTGCCATGCTTGTGAAGAAGTTCCAGAGGTTCACCAAGAAGAAGGGCTTCAGAAAGTCTTCACGATCCAGGTCAAGAAATGATGAAGCTTCCACTCATGACAACAAGAAGAGAACCTGCCACAAATGCAAGAAACCTGGTCACTACATATCTGAGTGTCCACAGTGGGACAATGAGAAGAAGAAGAAGAAGAGCAAGGAATATGATTCTGATGACAAGAAGAAGAAGAAATCCTCAAAATCTTCTTCGAAGTCTTCATCATACAAGAAGAGCTCATCTGGCAAGGCTCGTGCTTTTGTTGGCAAGGAAATGGATTCAGAGGAGGAGTCTGCTTCGGAGGAGGCGGAGGTGGAGTCTGGTGAGGAGTCTGACCCTGGCGTTGCAAGTCTGGCTCTAGCCACAGCCTATGTCGCCAAGTCCATCTTCAACATGAAGACAATGACGTCCACACCAACGCTGAAGCTAATGACAAAGACGATTCTTCTCCCACCTACTGCTTCATGGCACGTGGTGCCAAGGTAAAATCTCGCGATGCTTACTTTCAAACTTCAAGTGAAGATGACTCTGATTGTGAATCCAAACCCAGCTACAAAACACTTGCTAAAATTGCAACTGAACAACAAAGGGCTATGGAACATACTCAAAAACTGTTAGACAAAAGCGATGACCTGTTGGACGCGAAAATGACACGTTCACAGTCCTTAGTAGAAGACATAAAAAATCTTCATGCTAAGTACCAAGAACTTGAAAATCTTCATGATACGCTCTCAACCATATATGAAAAGCTCTCCTATGATTATCTTCAAAGGAAGCAAGAGCTTGAGAAATTGAAAGCGACTCATGAAGATCTTCAAGCAAAGAATGAGTCACTTCGCGCTCAACAGATCAGTCCCTCTCAGGATGGATTCGAACCACCATGTTTAAAATGCATTGAGTGTGATAACGCTACATCTCTTGCCGAATGTTCCACTGCTGCTTCTGTTTCATTGTCTTCAACTACTGATGTGGTTACTAACCCCTCTGCGGAGGATACCACTAGTATTGCTGATGAAAATGCTAGGTTGAAGACATTGCTTGAAACAGGGATGTACAAAAGTTTGAAGGGACATCAGACTCTCTGCGATGTCCTCAAAAAGCAGATTCTGAACCGAAACCCTAGGAAAGAGGGTGTTGGGTTCGAGAGGAAAATGAATGCTGATGGTTCCTACTAGAAGCCTAAGCAGTATCCCAAAACCACATGGGTTGCTGCAAAAGAACCTTCAGTGGATCCATCCACTTTATCTGGATTTACCTGTGCTAATCCTATTATTATGGATGAATCCTTTGATGCAAACTATAAACTGTTCAAAAATCAGAATGGTGAAGTGTTTGCCAGGTATATTGGTACTAACTGCAGGAATGGACCTCCCATGAAGAAGATCTGGGTACCCAAAAGCTGCCTTGAGAATCTTCCAGTGAATGTCATCATGACACCACCAGTGAAGAAGACAAACCCCAGACCAAAGGCATCATATGGTCCAATGGCTACTTGCGAACACAGGACTCACTTGAGTCACCCTAACGCCAATGTTTTGCAGGGAAATCATACTCAGACTCATGAATATGAGCGTGTGTCTTCAAATCGATATGTTCATAGAACTAAGAACTTCTCTGCTTATTCACATGAGTATCATTCATCTCCTGCAAGGCTATTTGCTAGGGCTTCAAAGCCGAAATTCTCAGATGCTGCACTTAGACTCATTGCTTCTAAGCCACCCCTGAAAATGTGGGTGGTGAAGAAGAACTAACTCTCTTTTGCAGAATGTGGTCTCCAGCCAGCAATCAATGGCGTCCGATATAATTGCTGGGGACCTAAAACATAAAGGGACGCATGATAAAATGACCTACTATGAATTCCACACATGAATCTCTTATCTGTCATACTGTGTGCTAATCTTGATCTAAACTGTGATAATCCATGTGTGTGTAAAATGCTTATGCTTCACAACATACCTTGTGAAGCCTATCCTCCTAACTGCACTGTAGGGCATGTCACCAAAAGCTTCAGAATGAATTATTGACAGTGGATGCACTAATCATATGACTGGTGATCAAAGTCTTCTCATGGACTCAACCTTACGTCCATCCGACAAGAGTAAAATCACATTTGCTGACACTGGTAAAGGCAGAGTATTGGGTCTAGGTAGAGTTGCAATCTCAAGGGATCAACACATGGATAAAGTGATGCTTGTTGAATCGCTTGGATTCAACTTAATGTCTGTCTTAATACTTTGTGACTTAAACATGATTGTGATATTTGGAAAATATCGTTGCCTTGTACTAATGGAATCTGACAAATCTCTAGTCTTTGAAGGGTATAGGAAAGGTGATCTATACATGGTAGATTTCTCAGCAGGTCCAAAACTTGCCGTATGTCTTCTTGCTAAAGCTTCAGAATGCTGGCTCTGGCATCGAAGGCTGGGGCATGCTGGCATGAGGAACTTGCATACTCTCGTCAAAAAGAAGCATGTCATAGGCATCGAAGGTGTCAAGTTCAAGAAAGATCATCTATGTGGTGCTTGCGAAGCTGGAAAGATGACAAGGGCCAAGCATCCCTCGAAGACAATCATGACAACATCTCAACCCTTCGAGCTGCTTCACATGGACTTATTTGGACCTACCCACTACTCCACCCTCACAACAACGGCGTGTCTCTATGGCTTCGTCATTGTTGATGACTACTCAAGATACACATGGGTGCACATAATTCTCTACAAGACTGAAGTACAAGATGTCTTCAGACGATTCGCCAATCGAGCAATGAACAACTATGGTGTCAAGATCAAGCATATCAGAAGTGATAACGGCACTGAATTCAAGAACACCGGGCTTGATCTTTATCTGGATACAATGGGAATCACTCATGAATTTTTTGCTCCATACACACCTCAGCAAAATGGCATTGTAGAGTGCAAGAACAGAACCCTCATCAAGATGGCTCGAACAATGCTTGACGAGTACAAGACACCAAGAAAGTTCTGGCCTGAAGCCATTGATACAGCTTGTCACATCATCAACCGTGTCTACATCCATAAGCTTCTGGGAAAAACATCCTATGAGCTCCTCACTGGCAAGAAGCCAAATGTCAGCTACTTCAGAATCTTTGGTGCTAGATGTTGGATCAAGGATCCCCATCACAAGTCAAAATTTGAACTCGAAGCTCACGAAGGCTTCATGCTTGGCTATGGAAAGGATTCGCACTCTTACAGAGTCTTCAACCTCTTCCACTACAAAATTGTTGAAACAGTGGATGTGCGATTTGATGAAACCAATGGGTCACAAAGAGAAATTCTGCCAAGTACACTTGATGAAGCTCCTTCCTGTGAATCTATCAAGTTAATGGGAACTGGTGAGATCATGCCCTCTGAAGCACAGCCTGAAGAGGAACTTATCATCTCTACACCAAATCAACCTGAAGACAATGCTCAGACCGAAGACAATTCTCCCAATGATGACAATGATCAGCCAGAGCAGAATCTTCATCCTATTCATCCTCGTGTTGCAAATGAAGTTCAAATAGAGAAGATTATTGACAGCATCAATGCACCTGGTCCGCTCACTCGCTCAAGAGCAACACAGCTAGCAAATTTCTGTGGGCATTTTTCATTTGTGTCAATATCAGAACCCAAGAAAGTTGCTGAAGCTTTTATGGAACCTCAATGGATTCAAGCCATGCAAGAAGAACTTCAACAGTTCAAGCTGAATAATGTTTGGGAACTTGTCAAGCGACCTGACCCTCGCAAGCATAACATTATTGGAACAAAGTGGATATATCGAAACAAGCAAGATGAGCATGGTCAAGTCGTCAGAAACAAAGCTCGTCTTGTGGCTCAAGGATATACTCAAGTTGAAGGAATTGACTTCGATGAAACATTTGCTCCTGTTGCTAGGCTTGAAGCTATTCGCATACTGCTAGCCTATGCTAATCATCACAACATCTTGCTATATCAAATGGATGTAAAGAGTGCATTTCTAAATGGCAAGATTGAAGAAGAAGTATATGTTGCACAACCACCTGGCTTTGAAGATCCAAAACATCCTAATATGGTGTACAAACTGAACAAAGCACTGTATGGCCTCAAACAAGCTCCTCGTGCCTGGTATGATACAATCAAAGACTTCCTGAAGAGCAAAGGCTTCAAACCTGGATCTCTCGATCCCACACTCTTCACGAAGACATATGATGGTGAACTGTTTGTGTGCCAAATATATGTGGATGACATAATCTTCGGCTGCACCAACCAAAAGTACAGTAATGAGTTTGGGTACATGATGCAAGAGCAATATCAAATGTCCATGATGGGAGAGCTGAAGTTCTTCCTTGGTCTTCAAATTCGTCAGCAACGAAATGGCATCTTCATATCTCAAGAAAAATACCTCAAAGATTGTCTGAAGAAGTTTGGAATGGAAGACTGCAAAGGCTACACGACGCCAATGCCAGCCAAGCACCATCTTGGTCCCGACGACAATGGTAAAGAGTTTGATCAAAAGGTATACCGCTCCATGATTGGTTCTTTGCTTTATTTATGTGCATATAGGCCAGATATTATGCTTAGTGTTTGCATGTGTGCTCGATTCCAAGCGGCACCAAAGGAATCGCATCACTTAGCTGTGAAGCGAATTCTTCGATATTTGGCTTACACCCCAAAACTAGGATTATGGTATCCAAAGGGCTCAAGGTTTGATCTGGTTGGATTCTCGGATGCTGATTATGCTGGTGATAAAGTGGATCGCAAGTCTACATCAGGCACATGTCATTTTTTGGGTCGATCACTTGTCAGTTGGTCTTCAAAGAAGCAGAACTGTGTGTCACTCTCAACTGCTGAATCTGAATACATTGCTGCTGGATCTTGTTGTGATCAACTTCTGTGGATGAAGCAAACTCTCAAGGACTATGGCATCGATCTGAAGCAAGTTCCTCTCTTCTTTGACAATGAAAGTGCCATCAAGATTGCCAACAATCCAGTCCAGCATTCGAAGACAAAGCACATTGAAATACATCATCACTTTCTCAGAGATCATGTTATGAACAAAAAAATAGATATCATGCATGTCAACACTGAAGAGCATCTGGCAGATATCTTCACAAAGCCCTTGGACGAGAAAAGGTTTTGCAAGTTACGGTGTGAGCTAAATATTTTGGAATCCTCGAATGTCCTGTGATCAGGCACACATCCTAACACTTATGCATGTTGATGACTTAGATGTGCAACACACAAAGTAATGTATATCTTCAATCAATGAAGATTTACACTCTGAGTGTAAATACATTAACATGGAATTTGACTTCGAAGCGCCACGATAATTGTGCGCCGTGTCTGGGTCTAATACTTCCTATACGGTGGGTAACTCCGCCACCAAATTTCTCTGTTTGAAGTGTTTCACTCATGGCGTTATTTTTTCAAAGACTTCACATTTGGTTTGTCTTCAGTTTCTATTTATCCTCATGATTTTCTACGCTACGATGAGTTGATTGCATATATATATATATATATATATATATATATATATATATATATATATATATATATATATACATATATACTAGCATTCTGTCCTCTACAATATTCACTTATAGCTATGTCTTCAAGTTGAATCTTTTGAACTAAGTGAATGTGATCGGACCCTAATCTCTCTATGCTTACTGTCTCAAACTCTATCTGTCCAAATCATATGCATTCTAATGAAACTGTCGAATGTCTTCTCTGCATCCTTGTCAGCAGAAGACACAGAGACAAACATTAAGTCCTATTTAAATGATTCATCTTTATTGTCTATATCCGGAGAAGCCGACACAACTCTCCGACATGCTTGGCGGGCGTGGGAGCGTGGGACAACTCTATGTATGCTGCATGCTTGCCACGTGTCCCACGGATGTGAACAGACAGGGGCACCTGAGTAATTGCGCTGTGCCGCACAACTACTTATAAATACGTGTCCCCTGCGGTAAAGAAATCTTTCTTCCACCTCTCCACCTCCGTCAAAACCCTAGCGCCACTGCTAGCTCGCGACGACGCCGGCGACGAAGCGCTTAGCTGCCGCAACTTCTCCGACGCCGTCCTCACGCCGGCCGCGGACATCTTTCTCTCCGCCGTCGCTGTAGGTGTCCTCCGTCGCCAAGTTAGGGCACGGTGGGCTGAACTGCTCGGTCTCTCATTCTTCCCATCTAGCAGTTCCCCGTGCGGTAATTATAACTCTATTTTTACCACCTTTTTGATCTTCATAGATTCATCCTACTTACCGAAAGTGGTTTCTGCCTACTAAATGTTAGATCTATTCTATCTGCATCTCATAATACCTAGTCTATTCACTTAGATTTCCTATCTAGTTTGATTCCTCACTTGTACTTATTCACGGATTGGTACAAATCTGGAACCAACTCACCACATATAAGTGAATGTCTTCGCATCATGAGGTCAATGTCTTCAAACTGATTTATCTTCAAAATCTTCCGAGAATGCATATGACCTCTTCCCCTTCCCTCGCATCTCTAATGCTGTCACAGGTACATGTCCGTGGGAGAATCCCTTGGTTCTCATAGTCTGCATTCGTTTGCAGAGTACTTACAACATCATATCAATTCTCCTGAAGCCAGTTCCTGCTTGACTAGCAAGCGTAAATCTCTGAAGCCTCTGAACGTATTGAAGCCATTCAGCTTGAAGTTCATGGCTGCAGAAAAATCAGCAAGGAAGGGTGGCAGACAGCGCAGAGGAGGAACATCCAAAGATCTGCCTGATGACCTAGCAGAACTATACAAGACATACCCTGAAGAGACTTATTATCAGCGCAAGACACGAATCCAATGGATTCGACGCTATTGGGCTGAAGAATGGTTCAAGTACAAGTTTGTCACCAAGGAATATGCAGAGAAAAATGCTATCAAGAGTCCTTGGGGCGATATTCTCTATCGAGGCCTTCAACCCAAGAACAGAGCTGAAGCCATT
Organism: Triticum aestivum; assembly: GCF_018294505.1. Lineage (NCBI taxonomy): Eukaryota > Viridiplantae > Streptophyta > Magnoliopsida > Poales > Poaceae > Triticum > Triticum aestivum. Next base: position 57,354,181 of record NC_057795.1, read on the forward strand.
GCGCAAGAATTCTATCCTTGCATGGTCAGTGGGCCACAGCCTGAAGAAGCCGACCCATCATCATTGCTCTGGTGTTGCGATGACAATCTCTTCAAGCGCAACTTCCAGTTTGCTGTGTCTTCAGCAAAGGAAAACAAGAAGTCATGGGGATTAGACTTCAATCCTTGTCCCTCTGCTCCTCGTGAGAATAGCACTCGTGAAGCTGAAGAAAATAGAATTGGCCCCTTTGCAAACCTTGATGGCCTCATCTCCTACATCTTGGTACAAGGTACCAAAGTGGATCATTCTGACAATGAGGCTGATTCTGATGAAGCCCCAGCTCCTCCTTCGAAGCCACAGAAGCAAAAGAAGCTAAAGGCTTCTAAACCCGTACCACCAAAAGCTTCTCGTGCGAAGCCATTGGCCACTGCACCTCCTGAAGCCAGTGTGCAGTCTGAAGATCAATCCCCTATCTCCAAGAAGACGGAGAAGAAAAAGCAACTTGTCAGGCATGCTGATCAAGCCCTGACTCCTGCCGCTATTCTGCGCGACGATCCCATTGATCTGTCAAGTGATGAAGATCTTGCAGATGATGCTCTTGAGCAGCTGATAAAGAGCAAGAAAGAAGCAGAAATCTTCAACAACTTGCCTCTCTTTGATGTGGCCATCATCCACAACTTCATTGATGAATGGTTCGACACCCCCAATGTTAGCTTTGACGATTTACAGCTTCCCATTGGCCTCAGTGTTGCCTTCAATGGCGCCATTGCTTCAGAGCTAGCTCTTGCTCAGCGAATCGTTGAGCTCAAGAACAAGATCGATTTTGAGAAGGCTCAATTAAAGAAGCATGTGGCCAAGCTCAGTGTTCAAGACGTCAGAAACTTCAAGGTCATGCTGCATGAGCTTAAAGAAGCTTTTCAGAAGAAGCGCCAAGAAGCTCAAGGCTCTCGCGAGTGTATGAAGAGTTTGGCTAATAAGTGTGTGCTTGCCTACAATGAGGCTGAGAAGCGCAAGTCACTTGGCCGTCCTGGCATTGACCCCAGAATGGCTGCAAAGAAAAAGAAGAAGTTTCCTGCTGATCAGCCTGCGCCTTCAAGCCAAGAAGCTCCACGTATTATCTTCCCAAGTAGCATGACTGGCTCGAAGCCAAAGGTCACCACAGCCGCTTCTGAACAGAAGAAAACGAGGGCTGCAGAGGCAGAAGCTCGAAAGAGGAAGAATACCGAAGCCTCTGATGCCGCTCCCTCCAAGAAGAAGCGCAAGACCAAGAAAAATCAGGCTGCTCCCATAGAGCCCCTTTTTGTTGAACCCATCTCAGTGATTCATCCTGCATCTGCATCCCAAGAACTTCACATGACTATGCATGAGCCTGCTTCCACAGAGGCTCCTGAAGCTGAAGATATTCCAGCAGCTGAACCCACCGCTGCTGAAGACATTGGTCATCATGACAATGTTGAAGATGATGAAGTTCTTCCTCAGATCGAATACAATGTGGTATCATCGCCTGTTCATACGAACAGCGAACTCATCAGCATTGGTCGTCCTCTGACGCCAATTGCACAGGATGATTCATGGGCTGATCGCCCGCAAGAACAAGACTCCCCCAGTACTCCCCTACAACAACAACAAGCTACCCCCAATGTGCAAGAAGAGGATGAAGACATTCAGGCTCAGCCAACTTGATCTCCTAAAGTGAAGCCAGCTCTCCGCAGGCTTCGCAGAGGACAAAGGCTTGAAGTCCCTCTATCGAGCGTTCTAGAAGGAGAAGTGCAACGGTCACCTGTTGCATGGCAAGTACTTTCTGAACCTGCACCAACTGTGAATGTCTCCGAGTCTGAAGCACCTGCTGCTGAAGACATTCCGGCTGCATCAGCCGAAGAAAATCAAGAAGAAGTGCGTGTACCAACCCCCCTAGTGATTGAAAAAGAAGCAATTCATGATCAGAACGTGTCTGTGCCCGACCCTCCTGTTCGTCAAGAGGAGGCTGAAAATGTTGAGGCTGCCACCACCAACGTCAATACAGCTAGTGACGTAGTCATAGCTGATGCTAATGTGGAGCCTACACTAACTGTGCCTGAAGCAAATGTGGCTACTGAACCTGAAGTCAATGAGGATGCCGCACCCGAAGCCAATGAGGATGCTGCACCTGAAGCAAACATGACAACTGCTCCCGAAGCACCTGTCGTCCAGCCTGCCTCCGATGTTGCCCCTGCTCCTGTTTCGCCTCCAAGGCCTCACACAATTGAGCAAGCATACAGTCATGGTCAGCTCACTACTGTCCGATGGACCGTTCTGGTGCCTCCACCCTCTGCCTCAGGACCGCAATTTGACTATCATATTGAGCATAGGCCTCAAGTGCAGAAGCCAAAGCCCAGGTTGCCAAGGTTTCCAGGTACTGCCAACTCCCCCGGGTCCTTCAATGCTAATGGCTTCAAAAGCCACAATACCTTCTTTGACAGCGCCAAGAACCCCTACTCCAAACCAAGAATATCATCAGATAGGTTCTGGAGCTATCAACAGAGAAGCTATTACTCATGCATGTTATATGATCAAGGGTGCATTTTCCCTCATATGCGCCTTGACACTGAAGCCATTGCTGGACTGCCATGCTTAGAAGAAGCACTTGATTGCTTTCGAGATGCTGGTCTGCTCCACTTTGTGACAGACAAAGAACATTGGAATGAAGAGCTATTGCTTCAATTCTATGCCACTCTGCACATTCGCGGCTACAACAGAGACATCAAGACATGGGTTCTCGAGTGGATGACTGGAAATGTTCATCATGAAGCCAAAGCTATGGACATCATCAAGCTTACAGGGCTAGCCACTCCTGGAGAACTGTATGAACCTGACTGTCAGCTACACCGCAATGCTGTAGAGAGCATCTTTCATAAGTCAGAACCCAATATGAGCCAGATGCTGAGTATGATGAAGCCTTTGCCATCTGACGCTGAATATCCCACACATTTCTTTGTTGAAGACCTTGAGTATCTTCCTCGAACCATATATCACATCATCAGGCGAACTCTATGGCCAGTCAAGGGACACTCATCAGCGGCCAAGCTTGAAGGAACTATGAAGACTTTGGTCTTCTATATTCTCAATGGCATCAGTTTCAACACTCAGGAATTCTTCATAAGACAACTTGCTGCCTCCGGTTCTGATCTCTTTGGTCTGAAGTTTTATGCTCCATGGGTCATGCGCCTTATCAAGCGCCACTCTACTGTCAACTATCAACCCTCTGCTCGCAATCATATAATATTTCTACCAGAAGTTGATATGTCAGTTGATGCTATATATTCTGACCCTGCCAAGATGCATCTTTGTCTTCAGAATATCGAGCACCAAAGCTTCACTCAGCCTATTGAAGGTGTTCAAGAAGCAACACGAATCTATCCATTTTCTGGTAACACTCGTCTGCCAAACAGAGCGCCCACTGAAGCCACTGAAAGCACCATTGCCCAAAGGCCTCGCAAGCGTTCTCGCGTTCTCAATGACCGAGAACTTCTTGTGGCCCTTCATCAGAAACAGGATAAACATCACTTTTGGTTCAAGAGATAGATGCAAAGCCTCTTGGTGGATGTCAATCGCATTTGCAACCTTGCCACCAAGAATGCCTTTGTTGCTCATGAAACTTGCCGGAGATCATGGAAGAGTTTGACCCTGCTTAGTGCTGAAGCAGATCTTCAAGACGATGGCTTCAATGAAAGATTTCAGTTTGACTCCACTCCTCCACGGAATGCTGTCTTACGAAGAACTCCATCTCTTGAAGACTCTGAATATTCCTCCTCCGCGGCAACAGTTAATGCCAGAGTGATCGATGATGAAGATGACGCTACTTCACCACCTCCAACTACTGCGCACATCGACACTGCACCAAGTTCCTCTGCACCGCCACCCAACGACAACAACCCTGCTGCTTCACCTACTCATCAAGAAGACGAGTAGATGCTCTATGTCTTCAAACCTTTCTGGTCATTACTGACAAAAGGGGGAGAAGCGTATGAGTTGATAGTCTTCAAGCGGGTTCATATGGGCGGTTGCATTATATTTTGCTGCGTGCTTACAACTCTTGCATTTTGATACATTTGGTTCTTTGAGTTGTAACACCTAAACTTGATGGTCGTCTGCTACTTCTGCTACGTGTTTGCTTTACTCTGATGCGATGATAACTTCTGCACTTAGATCATCCCGCAGACGTCCATTTTTCATTATGCATGTCATTCTACTTGTTATATCATTTCATGCATGATGAATTATCTTCATAAGTTGAAGTGGATCTCCATAAGTACAACCTGCTATGTGCATTTGCAATCCAAAAGCAAATTATTAATATGCACATCTTCAGGGGGAGCCCTTGCTACTTATGAAGACAATTCCTATCCTTACAATTTCACATACTTTATCCCCGTTGAAAACTTCAAACAGTTTGTCATCAATCACCAAAAAGGGGGAGATTGTAAGTGCATCTAGTGCCACCCCTAGTTGGTTTTGGAGTATTGACGACAAAGTTGGTTGAGGGACTAATGCGTTTGTGAGAATTGTAGGATAACGCAGGTAGTGTCCCTCATTGATTCGGTTTACCTACCGGAGATGACCCCTAAAAATGTATGAAGACATTGAAGACAATGGTGGTATGAGAAGATATTCGTATTGAAGACTATGACATGAGAAGACATTACGTGAAGACAATGGAGCGCGAAGACTGTGTGGTTTCGTCGTTTCCTTTCTTCTTTGTTGAGTCATAGGAACCACCGTACTGTTAAGTGGGGTCCAAGTGAACTAAGTCAGAGTGACTGAAGTGATGCTCAACCCAAATCCTATGTCTTCGAGCGAAGACAATGAGAGCAAATCTTATCCAGAGTTGGATGAGTCAGCTTTGCTTGTAGCCCAAGTAAAGTTGTTGTGTGTGTTTGAAATCTGACCGTTGGAACACGTGTCAGTTCCTTAGTGACCCAGGGTCATTTTGGACAAATCAGGTCGGGTTGCCTGGTGGCTATAAATAGCCCACCCCCTACACCATAAATTGGTGGCTGCTCAGAGTTTGTATACGGCTTTTGTCGTTTGAGAGCAACCCACCTCGAAGCATTTGAGAGAGAGAAATCCTTGCGAGGACAAAGCCCAAACACCCAGAGCCAAAGAGTGTTAGGCATCACTGAAGTCTTTCTGTCTGTGTGACCTGAAGACTTATTACACTTGAGGACTGTGTATCCTCCAGCCGGTTAGGCGTCGCGTTCTGAGCATCCAAGAGTCATTGTGGATTGCCGAGTGAACGAAGTCTGTGAAGGTTTGGAAGTCTCCCTTGAAGACTTACCAGAGTGATTGGGCGAGGACTAAGTGACCTTAGCTCAAGGGGAATAAGGTGAAGACACGGTCTTCTGAGTTAAATCTCAGCCTCCCTAACCAGACGTACAGTTGTCACAGCAACTGGAACTGGTCCAACAAATCCTGTGTTCTCAACGAGCAACTGGTTCTATCTCTTCCCTCCTTTACTTTGAGTTTGTCTTCATGAAGTCATTGCTTATTGTTTTATCCGATTGACTTCATTGCTTGACTACTATTGTTGATTGGCTTCATACTATCTTCCATTCTGATCCTACTACCTAGCTGCTATTAATCTTCAAACGTTAATGCTATTGCATACTTGATTATGGCTTGCTTGTTGTAGTTTATCTTCCGCTGCATATCAATTAGGTTGTTTCTATCGTTTGTCTTCGAAACTTCCATGTTTTGAAGACTTTCCTAAAAATCGCCTATTCACCCCCCCCCTCTAGTCGATAACTAGCACTTTCACCTGTGCTGGGGACGTCCGCTCCTATATGATGCATTTTACGTCAAATAGCGACCTCGACGCACATGCAGCTCCAGACTGAGCCCATGTAGTGATCCTGTCATGAGATAGCGACTTGCTAGGTTTTCATTACTGTTTTATTTTTGCAAAACAGGGCAATGTTCGTGTGTTGCATTGTGATATAAAAATTCTAGTACATTTGCTTGTGATTTACCTGACCATATTAATGTATTGTGTAAATAGATGTTTATTAAATTCTGTTCATGATTTACCTTATAGTTTGGTGAGTAAATTAAAGTGAAATTGGCTTAGAAGGTAAGTAAATTATAATGATTGCTTATCATACCGGAAAGGTTGGATGAAGGGGCGATGGAAACAAAAGTGAAAGATGAAACATTATATTTATTTTTAAGCAGAAGTAAGAGAGAACATAGTATAAAATAATTGTTCGCGTAAATTGTAAAAAATGTTCATGACATTTCAAAAAAATCATGAGTTTAAAATAAATGTTTGTGATAATTTTAAAAAATGGTCGCCAAGATCTACCAGACGTTCTGGACATATCCCAAACCAAACGAAAAAGTTTTCAAGTGGAAGAGCGATCGATCGAACAAAATTGTTCGTTTCAATCTTTTTGTAGCACGAACTGTCAAGCCAGCCAGCCCGTTGTGGCCTCCTGGCCCAGAACAATCACCTTTGAACATAAACTAGAGGAAAATTGCCCAAGAAAAGATACTATAGATGGGCCCCACAAAAAAGAACAACCAAGCTTTTTCTTAGACTAATAAATAGGAAAAGGGGGAAACCCATGTTTTGTTGTAAGTAAGAAAGCTCATTTTTTTCGGGCTATGGAAAAAAAATGCTATAGTTCAAAAATAGAGAAAAAAATTGAATTTCCCATGGTCACCTTTTTTTTGCTTATGCAAAATTGCCCAGAAGTAAAAAAAACATGGCAATTTGCATCTGCACATGGTGGCAAAAAATGTGGATTTAAATTTGTAGTGTATTTTTACTATATACATAAAACACAAAGATGTGGATTAAAATTTTGCCATCATGTAAAATTCAAAATTATACCATATATTGTTATGTAGTAATTGCCATGTTTGATAAAAATAAATTTACCATGGTCGCATGAACCAAAAACAATCCAATGAATGAAAGTAAAAAAATTGACATGGATGAATACTTAATTTTCCATGACATTAAATGTAAATTTGTCATGGTCCATAAAGTATATTTGTCATGGCAATATTTTTTTTTGCCATGAGCGCATAAAGTAAAATGCCATGTAAGTTAATTGTTTTTGCCATGGCAATGTAGGTAAAGTTTCCATGGAAACAAAGGGAAATTTACCATGCCAAAAATGGGTAAAATTTTGCCATGATACGAAAAATATATTTGCCATGGTAACTATATTAAACTTGTCATGGTGCATTAAGTGAGTTTGTCATGTTAAAGAAAATGAAATACACAAATGATTCTTTAGTAAAAATTGCCATGACCCACGATGTAATATTGCCATGATGCAGAAAAAGAGTTTGCCATGATCCTCGAATTAAATTTGCCATGGTATTAGAAATTAAATGTCCATGGTGCATGAAGTAAATTTGCCTACATTACGCATATGACAATTACAAACAAAAACTCCAAAACTTGCCATGGTTTTTAAGAAACAAATATTTTTTCAAAAACTTGCCATGTGAATGTACTAGAAGAATGCAAAATTTTCCATGGCAACATAGGTAAATTTTCCATTTCAGTAGAGGTAAATTTGGCAAAAAACATTTTTGCAATTTAATTCTCAAATTAAAAGGTAAAAAAATTCCATGATACGAAAAACATATTTGCCATGTAAATTGTATTAAACTTGGCATGGTCCATAAAGTATGTTTGCCATGTTTGGAAAATAAAATATACAAATGATTCTTTAGTAAAAATTGACATGGCCCACGAAGTAATACTGCCATGACGCGGAAAGAAGATTTTTACCATGATTCTTAAATTAAATTTCCCATGGTATTAAAAATGAAATTACCATGGTGCATGAAGTAAATTTTCCTACATTACACATATGAGAATTACAAAGAAAAACTCTAAAACTTGTCATGGTTTTTAAGACACAAATGTTTTTCAAAAACTTGGCATGTGAATGAAATAGAAGAATGCAAAAAATTGCCATGGCACCACTGTACATCATGTTAATTCACATGGCAAAATTTCTAGGATGGGGGATGGCAATAGAAATACGACAGCGAATAACTCATCTGGCCATCATCCTAAAAGTCTAACACCACACAACATTTTACGTCATTGTGGGAGCCATATGAACAGAAAACTTGCATATGTCTCTAGCTCAACTCAAATTTGGTTTGTTTTTTCTAAAATTCATGGTAAAATTGCCAATGAGAACACAATTTTAAGTGCCATTTTTTGCGAATACAATTTAACTGCCATTGTGTCGTACAAAGCCTCAAATTGAAAATAATACTAATAATTCTAACAAAGTAAAATGTAGAGAACAAAGGATTACAGACCAAATCAGATTTGTCTCAGAAACCACTTTGAAAAAATGTTCTAACGGTAGTAATATTTTCATTTCACCAGAGGGAAATGGTCTATGGGCGTCGCAAGCAAGAAGGCGCGCAACGCAACCCCACACGAGGCACCGACTTAAGTCAACGCAGGAGCTGCGTGCTACTTCTTGAGCTTGCGTTGGTTTTTCCTTTGAAGAGGAAAGGGTGATGCAGCACAGTAGAGATAAGTATTTCCCTCAGTTAAGAACTAAGGTATCAATCCAGTAGGAGAAATGCACAAGTCCCCAATAGATGCACCTACACAAACAATCAAACACTTACCCAACGCGATAAAGGGGTTGTCAATCCCTTCACGGTCACTTGCAAAGGTGAGATCTGATAGAGATAGATAAAACTAAATAAAAAATAAAATATTTTTGGGTTTTTTGGTTTATAGATCTAAAAAATAAAAGATTGCAAAATAGTAGATCAGAAATTAATATGATGAAAAATAGACCCGGGGGCCATATGTTTCACTTGAGACTTCTCTCTTGAAGACAAATAATATGATGGGTGAACACATTACTGTCGAGCAATCTATTTATATATAAAAAAATAAGAGCTAACAAAAAAATCTAGAAAATCACACAGTAATCAGAAACATCCGGTCATCAATTAAACGGACTAGCTAATTATGACCAATGGATCTCCTAATAGTCTATTGGCATAATAGTTCAAACAAATTACCCATCAATGCCCTTAATTATTTTTGATAGTAGCCATTCAATTTATCTAGCCGGAAGATAAGCCCCGTCTAAACAATCTAGCTAGAAGAAAAATGTTAGGTTACAGTGCTTCTTTCCAACATGTTCTCGCCGCCGCCAACTTCTCATCGGGGCGCTCTGCCGGCCAGCCGGTGGTCAGCCCAATACGTCCGGGTGTGAGCTCCATGCATGCACACAGCACACCACACCAGGAGCATCCGGTTCCATACTTGCTTTGTGAATGCATCCATGTTCCAATAATCCACGTTTGAGATCCAGGGAAGATTCGACTAGCGGTCATGCATGTATGGGCAAGCGTACGTCGACGAGCTTGGTGCACCACAACCCACTAGCTTGTGGAGATTCTGGGCGCTGATAGTGGTTGAAGCGAGGCAAGAACTGGCGGGGTAAGTGTGGTTTGACTAGAGTCAATGGCTTTGTACATGCGTGTTGCATATCTCGCCGGTCGCTTATGACGCTGCACACACACAAGAATACTTGATCAGAAGCAACGGCCAGAACGATGCAGTTATGGTGCACACACATACATATAAGATCGATCTTAAAATTTTCTCATGCACACAGGTTAGTACTTGGTGTATTCACGACGTGAAGTATTCTTATTTCTACTGCTCCGTCTATGAATCCGTGTATAATCTCTCTAATAATAAAGCATGGATTGATTCCGTGGATTCACCGTCAATAATACGCTTTTTTCCGTGAATTTATACTTTCAGTTTGAATTTAAACATATACGCGAGGTGGTACTAAAAGGACAAACGCCTCTTCCTTTCTAATTGACCGAGCCAGGCGAACTGAGCCCGCCCGTGCGCTCCGGCCCAGCGCCGCTGCTCCTTGCGCCTGCCGCCCGGCACCCTCTTTTCGTCATCCTCGCCTTTCTGTGTGCGCGTCCGCAAGCCACATAGTTGCGGCCATGGCTCGGACGAAGGTCAATGCCGGTGGTCTTATGCAGCACGATCTCAATCTCGGATTAGCCCCGGACCACATTCTTTGCTTCCTCGCGTCTCCAGGAGGTTCGACAGGTGCCGCACCGAGCTAGGCAAGATCGGGAACTTGGTGACGACGAACACCCAGCCGTGGAGCGAAGCCGTCGAGGTGAGCCTCATCAACGCCGGAACCCGTCGTCGTTCGGGCGGGAATACATACGCACGTACAGGTGTACAACAAGCTGCTTGATTGATTCATACGGAGGCTAGCCAGCTATGTACCGGCGGATGGATTAAACGACCTAACCACCTCCGGGATCACCCGTGCGCATGGCGAACGGCGAGCCCGGCGCTCGGACGCGTGCAGCGGCCCGGAACAGCACGATGGCTAGGGCGTGAGGCGGGGCCTCGGGCCTGCACGGCGTAAAGTACGCATGCACGACGGCTCGGACGCAGAGGAGGCGCGGTGGTGGCCACCACACAGCAGCGATAGCTTGGCCGAAGTATGTGACCATCACGGCGCCCGTGATCGGGGAGGAAGAGGAGGACCTTGAAACCCCAGTGGCACACTACCCCCGCAGTGCGGCCGTCTCTTGCCACGCTGCCAGCTAGGTGTTCGATCAAATGCAAGATGACAGAGGAGGGTCTCTGAGAGCTCGACCATGGCGGAAAGGAGGCGTCCGGGCTACTGCTAATCCATTTCAGCATGTAGGCGCGTGCACAGTGTAATGGGTCTCGCCCCACTCAGATCGGATCGGGAGGAAGGAGGCTTGGGAAGCAAGGGGATTGACTTGGGGAGGAAGAAGATAGGTAGATAGGATAAGGATGCCAAGGAGATCAGCTCCAGTTATGTGTACAGTAATCCATCATAACCCACACACTACACACCGCTCCACTTAAGTACAGGGTAGGTCGTGCCGAACTAGGACTCGTTCCGCTCTTCTTCTTGCCTCTGGTCGCCGACTGGTGGTCCCGCCTGGGGCTTGGGCCACTCTGACAGTTGGGGTGGTGTAGTGGTACTGACATTCTCCCCTTCTTGGAAACTGGCTTGTCCCCAAGCCAGCGATGCAGGAAAGCGTTGTCGGAGCAGCATCAGGTCTTCCCATGTAGCCATAGATGCTGGTAGACCTGTCCAGCGCACTAGCACGCGCTGTTGATCTTCCTGCACCGTCTTGACAGTGCAATCTTTGAGGATGGCCATCGGTGTCTGTTCTAGACGAAGAAATTCAGCATCAGGAGGAAGCTCTGTTTCTACCTGAATGTCGGGGCCGATTACCTTCTTAAGCTGGGAGACGTGTACCACCGGATGTATCTTGCTTCCGACTGGCAACTGAAGTTTGTATGCCACCTTGCCCACGCACGCTATGACTGGGTATGGACCAAAATACCTGAAGGCCAGCTTCTGAAACGGGCGCTGAGCGACGGACGTCTGTATGTACGGCTGCTGAAGTCGCAAATACACCGCGTCGCCCACCTCGAACTCTCGATCAGTGCGGTGCTTGTCGGCCTGCCGCTTCATACGGTCCTGCGCATGCTTGAGCTGTTGCTGCAGCAGGTCACGCATCACTTCGCGCTCTTGGAGCCAAGCAGCTAAGTCTGGCACCGTGCTGCTGTCCACCTGAGTGACACCAAATTCACGTGGCAGAGTCCCGTAGATGACCTCATATGGTGTGCGCCCCAGTGCAGAGTGGAAATTGGTTTTGTACCAGTATTCAGCCAGGAATAACCATTTGTACCAGTTCTTGGGGCAAGAATGCACTGAGCACCTTAGATAGGTTTCGAGGCATTGGTTCACCCGTTCTGTTTGGCCATCAGTTTGAGGGTGATATGATGAACTCATTCATAGTTGTGTCTGGGCTAGCTTGAACATCTCTTGCCAAAGGTTGCTGGTGAACACCCTGTCACGATCGGAGATGATTGCTAGAGGCATCACGTGGAGCTTAAAGATATTGTGCATGAAGGTCACAGCCACTGACAGAGTTGTGTATGGGTGCTTCATTGGCAGGAAGTGTCCGTATTTAGAGAACTTATCCACAACCACGAGGATGACATTATAACCACCCGATGTAGGCAATCCTTCGATGAAGTCGAGCGAAATCACTGCCCATGCTCGTTTTGGTATTGGCAAGGGCTGTAGTAGGCCGGCTGGGGAAATCCTCTCTGTTTTTGCTTTCTGACATGTCTGGCATTGTTGCACAAATTCCTTGACCATAATCTTGAGCCCTTTCCATGCAAATAACCTGCGCACCCAATTGTAGGTGGCGTGAAACCCTGAGTGTCCTCCTGCCGCGCTATCGTGGAGTGCTGCAATCAATGTTTTCTGAGTTCCTGGGTCTACGCCAATCCAAATGTGCCCTTGATATTTGAGGACTCCTTCTTGCAGAGCAAATCCTTCCTCGCTGCTTGGATCCAGCGCCAACCTGGTGATCAATTGTTGTGTGTTGGGATCTTGTTGGTAACTGGCCACGATTGCTTCGAGCCATGCTGGCTTAGCCACTGCAATTGCTGCAAGTTCCTTGTCATCAGTTGGCTCTTGTCGAGATAGAGCATCCGCTGCCCGATTTGTTGCTCCTGCTTTATACTGGATTCGAAACTGAAGACCCACCAGTTTCGTAAATGCCCGCTGCTGTATTGGGGTGTTGAGTCGCTGGTCTGTTAGGTTCAGCAAGCTCCGTTAATCCGTGCGAATGAGGAATTCAGAGTGTTGCAAATAGGGACGCCAGTGATCCACTGCCAGGAGAAGTGCCAGGCATTCCTTCTCGTATGCTGACAGCCCCAAATTTCGTGGAGCCAAACTTTTACTGAGATACGCCACTGGATGCCCCCTTGCATGAGTACGGCTCCAATGACTGTTGCGCTCGCATCTGTTTCTACTACAAACTGCTTGGAGAAGTCCGGTAATGCCAGTACCGGGGCTGAGATCAATGCTTGTTTAAGTGCTTGGAAGGCTGCCTGTGTTGTGGGTGTCCATACAAACACTGCATTTTTCTTAAGCAAGTCGTTCAACGGCCTACTGAGCACTCCAAAGTTGCGCACAAACTTGCGATAATACCCTGCCAATCCTAGGAATCCTCTCAGCTGCTTGACTGTTGTGGGTTGTTTCCATTTTTGCACTGACTGAACGTGCTCTGTCAGAGTTGACACTCCCTGGTCACTGATATGGTGGCCCAAGTAGTTGATGTGTTGCTGCACGAATGAGCATTTAGATCTTTTGGCCACCAAATCATGGTCGCGCAGTCGCTGGAGTACTTGTCGCAGCAGCTGCGGGTGCTCTTGGTAGGTAGCCGTGTGCACTAGAATATCGTCCATGAAGACGAGTACTCCATGTCGTACCAGTGGCCCCAACACAATATTGACTCCAGTTTGAAACGTGCCAGGCGCGAATGCTAACCCATATGGCATCACCCGAAATTGGAAGTGGCCCATGTGAGTTCTAAATGATGTCTTCTCCTTGTCTTCCTCCACCAATCGGATTTGATGGTAACCTGCCCTGAGGTCGAGTTTCGAGAACCATTTTGATCCGGCCAATTCGTCAAGTAGCTCATCGATGATGGGGAAGGAGCAGGTGCCTTTGATAGTGATTGCATTCAGGTGACGGAAGTCCACACAGAAGCGCCACGTTTGGTCTTTTTTTCTCACTAGCAACACCGGGGACGAGAAGGGACTCACATCGGGTACGATCAATCCTCGCTGTAACATTTCCTTAATCTGCGCTTCGATCTCACTTTTCTGTTCTGGAGTGTATCTGTAAGGTCGGATGTTCACTGTTTTGGCCCCTGCAATCAGAGGAATCCTGTGATCCAGCTACGGTGTTGCGGTAAAGTTGTGGACTCAGCAAAAACAAGCTGGAATTCATCGAGTAATGCAGCAATCTTTGAAAGTTCTTGTGTGTCCCGTGAAGGCGGTGAAATACTTTGGAGCAACACTACATGAGCAATGGCATTCTGTTCTTCCCATTCCGTCAGTTGTTGTGCGGAGATTTGTGCCACTGCTGTACTTCTTGGTTGAACACCTGTTAGCTGCACCCATTCCCCTTCGTGCTGAAACTACAGGGTTTTGTGTTCCCAATCGACCCACATCGGGCCACACTTCTGCAACCAATCCATGCCCACAACCATATCTTAACAACCCAATGATAGAACCCTCAGATCAGTCTGAAACGTGTGCCCCTGGGTTGTCCATGAGCATGCTGGAATCATGCCCTTGCATTGTAGTACTCCACCATCAGCAATCTTGACAGAGGTGGCGACTATTGCTTGCACTTGCTCTTGTAGATCAGCGGCTATTCCCTCGCTCACGAAGCTATGTGAACTTCCTGAGTCCACTAAGACCAACATTTCTTTGCCCGCAATCGCCCCCAGCAAGCGTACTGTATGCGGTATCGTCTGTCCAGTGGTTGCCAGCTTGGAAATTGACATTAGATACTCATCAGCTTGGTCTTCCATGGGTTGATGTGGGGCTTGATCATCCGCCTGGAGAAGCTCGAGCAGTTCCTCGACGATGTGCAGTTGCACCGTGGCAGCACACTGATGCCCTTGCCCTCTGCGTTCGCCGCACTTGAAGCAGAGGCCTCGCGCGCGTCGATAGTTGTGTAGCACGGCCACTCGATCGTCGGCCGCTCGCCCGCGCTCCGGAGCATTCGCGGCGTCAAGACCGCGTCTATCGTCAGCCGCCACCGGTGCACCTGGGGGAGGTTGGCGTGGCACTTGAGCTCCCAGCGCAAGTAGCGGCCTTGGTGCCGGCCGTGCCTGTGGCGCATCCTGGCGCCTGTACTCGCGCCGTGGTAAGGCGTCCATCAGCTCCTCCTGCATCGAAGCCAAGGAAAATGCAGAGTCCAAGTCCTTCGGTTGGTGCAAAACCACACCCATACGAATTTTATGTTTTAATCCTTCTAGAAACTGGGTAGTAAAGAAAACTGGATCAAAGGATGGATTATGCGCCAAAAGCTGGTGCATAATTTCTTCAAACTGGGACATGTACACCTGCATGGTGCCTGTCTGACGTAGTGTTCGAAATTGATGCAGGTGTGCCTGATACTGTTCGCGGCCGAACTTGCCACATAGGGTTGCACACAATTCTCCCCACGACATGGACGCACTCTGGGATTCGTGGAGTTGCAGCCAGCGCGCTGCATTCCCCATGAAATGGAGAGTAGCTACACGGACCCATAACTCAGTAGAAATCCCATACACGTCGAAGTATTTCTCACAACACATCTTCCAGAATTGGGGATTATCTCCATCGAAAGTGGGGAAATCTAATTTTGGCAAGGACCAATTGAGGGAAGAATGGTGTGTGGTGCGGGACTCCAGTTCGCACCGGTGCTGGGCAACATCTAGGACTGGTAAGAGATTTGTGGTCAAGGACGTACCCTTGACCGGAGGCCGTAGTTGGGTGGTGACCACGCCATACGCCTGGCTCCCGGTGTTGTCGATCTCGCCATGGCCTAGCGGCCCGTGGTGCTCGGTGGCGTCCGTAGTTGCTGCAGGAACCGGTCGCACCACCGCGTCACCCTCCGGGATCGGATCCGGAGGTGCCGCCAGAGCCGGATGGAGCGCGATGCGCCCAACCTGCGTGCGCAACTAGTCGACCTGATGTTGGAGATGGGTAACCGCCGGCCTCCATAGTTCCAGCGACTGCCGGATCGTGTCGAGGCGGGCCTCGTTGGCAACTCGCCCGTCGTTGACGGCGTTGGCCAGTGCCGCGATTTGTTCCTCCATCACCGCCGCCTGCTTCGCCTGTTTCTCTGGTAGCATGGCTTGGGGTAGGCAGTCTCCAGATCGACGGACTGGACCTCTGATACCAGATGTAATGGGTCTCGCCCCATTCAGATCGGATCGGGAGGTAGGAGGCTTGGGAAGCAAGGGGATTGACTTGGGGAGGAAGAAGATAGGTAGATAGGATAAGGATGCCAAGGAGATCAGCTCCAGTTATGTGTACAATAATCCATCATAACCCACACACTACGCACCGCTCCACTTAAATACAGGGTAGGTCGTGCCGAACTAGGACTCGTTCTGCTCTCCTTCTTGCCTCTGGTCGCCGACTGGTGGTCCCGCCTGGGGCTTGGGTCACTCTGGCAGTTGGGGTGGTGTAGTGGTGCTGACACACAGCTTGCACGAGGTGCAGCAGCATAAGAACTCCGTGGTCCAGTGCCGGCGCTGGTTGGCTTCCGACGAGCCTCCTGAGCGGCGTCCATGGCGGGCAGGAGCTGCAGCGGCTGCGGTGCGCCACGTTCTACAGCACCGGCGGGCGCGCGTGCGGGCAGACCCAGCTACCGTGGTTGGCGCTGCCGCGCGAGTCAAAGCCCCTATCGACTTGACAGTATAGAATGTGACATTTGCTAAGTCAGATTCTTGCTAAGTAAAGTCAGATTCAGACTTGTTGTGTCCGTAGATAATTAGAATTCGGATTCTTGCTAAGTAAAGTCAGTACTTTTTTATTTGTACCAGCACGTCATGTATATACATAGCTAATCAGAATTTGGATTCTTGTACGTATCTAAGTAGGATTCTGGTCCATATCGATGTGTTATACTGTATTTTTAAGGATTATCTTTAAGAATAGAAGTTTGAACATGCACTGCTTTTAGTAAAGAGGGTTCTTTTATGAAATTGCTCGGGTCTGATGGTCTGCCGTTAGTCAAGTACAATTATGTTTAAAATATAATAAAAGTATGGGAATGCACTGCCTTTAATAAAACGGAGTTTTCAAATTCCGGCATCGGCCTGCGTTTGGGGAACTGCAAGGCTTGGCTTTTTGAGATGCGAATTTTTGCTCAAAACCGGCACACCAACTGCTAGCGCAGCAAAAGCTTCAACCAGTGTGTAAAATAGCTTCAAACGACGAAGAAGAAAGCTTCAACCCCATGAAGAAAAGCTTCAATCGATGTGAAAAAAAAGCTTCAATAATAGAAAAAGCTTCAACCAGTATGTGAAAAAGTTTCAACCGGCGAAGGAGGAAGCTTCAACCATGGAAAGAGCTTCAATCGATGTTGGAAAAATGCTTCAAACCATGGAAAAAGTTTCAATCAGCGCGAAAAAAGCTTCAACCGGCATGCAAAAACGCCTCCATCGGCGTGACATGTTGACAATGGTGCGAGCTGCGGCCGACGGCATAGCGGTGCTACGACGGCGACTTGTGAAACAAACTCTCGTAAAAAAATAGGAAAGTGGGAAGCCGTCCTATAATAACAAGGAAAGGAGGGATTCGGGGAAAAAAGTGGGAAGCCAGTCGTCCCATAATAAGAATTAAGTGTCCTAATAAGGAAGAACAGAGATAACAAAGAAGGAAAGGAGGGATTCCGGCAATTGATAATAAACAAGGAATGGGAGGGATTTCTAGGATTGATAGAGAAAAATAGACTGGTGATTTTCTGTCTTTTGTTTTGTCCCGTAATGAGTTGATTGATCTCTAAAAAAGATTGTGGGAACAAAGTAAACCAGCTAGAATTCAATCAAAAGTCGTCCCCCTCAAAAAAAATTCATCCTCTGCCACTAGCTATAATCCCACAAACGTAGTTTTACCCCGGCCCATAACTCGAGAGAAAATTATGTTAGAATCTTTTAACACCCGCAAAAGAATACTATGTCTAAATCATAATAAAAAATTGTTTATTAATTGTTCATGTACAATAATTTTTTTTGAGAATTATAATGAAAAAGATAGTACCAGTTAAAAATAGGTGCTTGATTGTTGGACACCAATAGTGCTATGCTACATAGTCCCTAAACCTAGCCAACATTGGTTCATGAAAATCCCTGTTACCTTGCAGTGAAGCAAAGAACATTGTCACTAAAATGGGCTTTACTATTTACGGTATAATGTGATATGTTTTGGGCATCACTAAGCAACTCCAACAAAGGCATGAAGAGATACTCACATCACGACTAGGTAGATATTTCTATGATTTAAATTTCACACACCTTCAGTACACTTCTGAAATACGTTCATATTTTCATGGCAGCATGGAGGATTTCAAAGAGTTTGTTCATGTCATCATGCCTGGCGGTGTGTCGTGGAATGAGAGGGGGTCTTGAGCAATTGGGTTAATGAAGTGTTGTTGTTTTTCACCCGGTGCAACGCACAGGCATTTGTGCTAGTACAACATAAATTCTCTAAATTTTTATTTGCATAATATGTAAAGCAACATGTGTACATCATCATGGCTGTGTGTATATGGCAATGCACAAGAAACATGTCCTGTATATCATGCAAAACAAGAGGCGTGCATTAGCATTTTCTTTTGTTGAGCCAAGATTATAAAAGAACGACACCTTGTTGCAACATCAAAATTATTCGGATAACCGGTAGGTAAGAGTTTACACCAATTTTTCTTGAGAAGAATTATCCTTTAAATTTTTCCATCAATTTTTATTATACATTTTACACCCTCCTTCGGCGATCTCAGAACCCATGGTCGTATTCTACATGGTAGGTCCGAGTCACATATTAGACTATGGTACCACAAACAGGTTCACTTGCAAATGTATTTTTTATTCAAATCAAATAATGATCATCTCTCCTTTTTTTTATTTTCACTTCTAAACTTTGTTCGGGAGTGTATCCATGATCGTCCTACCTGCTCATGTCACTAGTATAAAAAAGGCCTAATGTAAAGGATATTAGTCCCGGTTTGTAACAAGACCGGTACTAATGTGATCATTAGTGCCGGTCCCAAAGGCTAAGGGGGTGGAGATCATTAGTACCGGTTCGTGGTGAATCTTTAGTATCGGTTCGTGCCATAAACCGATACTAAAAAGACTATTGCAGGCTGTGGTCAGGCTGGAGCCCCACCAGCCGACCTTTAGTAGCGGTTCATGTAACAAACCGGTACTAGAGGTTCCTAGTTGATTCATTCTGCAGCGATTTTTTAGTCCCACCTCGCTCCGCTAAAAGAGTTTTTACCACCTTAAATATGTTACTTGTCAAACTATCACAACCACTTGATCTTCATTGAACTCTATGTGTATAATTTGTGGCCACAAATGAGTCTTCTACGGTTTCTAAACCGGTGATGACTCATATTGTCAATTCAGATTGTACACAAAAAGATCATTAATGATCAATGCATTTTTGATGTATTTCTCTTTCTGACATAACTTATTACAACTCCGAACTATTCAGATTGTACACCGGCTATTCAAAATTTTAATAACTTATTACAACTTCAGACTTTTTCTGCGTTCAGATGCACACTTGGGGGAGCGCAACCGCCTGTTTCGGCCATATCCGATCCACGCGCAAGCCGGTGCACAGTGGTGGCGGGCCCGTGCCTGTGGCGACGTCCCGTCACGCGTGTGGGCTAGCAGGCCGACCTGACCAGCTGGTGCCATGTGGCGGGCGGGCAACGGGCGGCGAGCCAGTTGCCCGGCTAGCACGCCACCTGGCCCCCGCCACGATGATTCGAATTCCACCACGCGGTCGTGGCCCTGTCCGGCTCCTGGCGTCCGACTCCTGGCAGTCGGATGGAGCAGAAGACGGACTACCACTTGAGAGGGAAACTGCTCAGGCTCTCCGGCTGCCCGAAGCCGTAGAACCTCACCAGCATCGGGCACTACTGATGGAGGGATGAACCCTAGGTAGCCTCCTCGACACTTCTACACTTTTTAAGACATCAGGGCTGGCCTAGCCCCTCAGCCTGACTGGTCGCAAGGCCGTCCACTGCGTTAGGATGGTACCAAAGGGCCGCCTCCTAGCTAGAAGGCGGTGGGCCACAACAAGGCGGACCCCTACTAGGCGGCATGCTCCGGAAGGCGGCGAGGGCCTCGGCCGACTCCTACCAGGTGGCACCTCGCCCCCTTAAAGTTTGCGCCCACCCGCTACGACAAGACGAGGCATGGAAACAGTGCGGCCTGCCACCCCCGAAGCCAGGACGGAACGTGGCCACAGTGCGGGCGTACCAGGCGGACACCCCTCTCCTGGTGCGGCACTGTAGCCACGCGGCCCGTGATGCCACCTACGTCAGGCAGGGCCATGCCCCCACGACGGGCGGTCGGTACGACCCGTAGGCGGTGGGACCCACCTGTCCATGTATCGCTAGAAGGCGGCAAGGCCATAACATGCGGCCACAAGGGGAGGCCGACTCCTGGCAGGCGGCCGTCCTTCCCCTTGGAGTCTGTGCACCATTAACCAGAAGTGACAGGGAGTGGCTACAGTGATCGCCCGCCAGGCGGCGATACTGTAGCCATGCGCCCCCCGACCAAGCTATCGTCATCAAAGGCGAGGCCACAATGCACCATAGTCCTCCTGGCCCACAGGCGATGGGACCTACCTGTTGGCCCTGTTCACGGCAGTCGGTGGGCCCACCAGGCGGCGGGCCCCAGCTGTCGGCGGAGAAGCCGGAGCCCAGAGACGCTGATGACCGGGTCCCTCACCAGCCGGACACTACAAGAAATCTGTTAATATGTGACGGTACTTGTCCGTCACAAATTAGTGAAAAACTGTCATGGGTGACCATGCATGACGGACCCGAAGTCAGCCATGTATATCGCATCATAATTTGACATCGTGCCTTCCTTGACGGTTCTTGACCGTCATGGATTTGCCCCAAGCCCGCCCAGGCCCAAACCATTGTGACGGAACAAGCCGTCATAGGCTGACGCCACGTTGGATTTTCAGTTCACCAATGGAATGATGTGGCTGCCTACGTGGATACTAACTTTCGTCACACAAACCGTCACGAATGTAGGCATAATTTAAATACGGTCGAACCAATTTTTTTCAGCCCAATTATGACACAGTATATTGTTAGCCAATTTTGGGCAAAGAGAAAGTAATTTCAAACAGTTCACGCAATATTCTTCATGTAATGATAATTTACAACATAGCAGTTTACAAATCCTTCATGTAATGATAATTTACACAATATATATTCCCTAAATATATCACACAACAAGCTTAAGAAGCACTACAATCCTGTTTACATTAACAAAACATATAATCTTTCAACGCTGCTGTTCAGGTTCTCCATCGACTCCTGATGGCAACTATCATGTCATGGCACGGATTATGATGGGTAGCACTATGTAGCCCACTACCCAATCATACCTAGCATATTTAAAAGAACATTAGATTTTTGCAGATTCATAGATAGTAGACAAGAGTATTACAACAAGTGTAAAAAATGTAATACATGTCCACTTGGCCAGTATTGAAAGTACTATTACTTAGAAGGGAAAATAATGAAATGAAACAAACCAGTATATTTGTACAGAAGGTGACAAGAACTGCAAATATAATTTATTACATGGCTTACAAATTACTTAATGGTTATTAAGGTACAAGCTAAATCATAAAACATGAACACCAACAGCAAGTGTTATTATGCACTGGATCACCCTGCAACACCTATATGCACTCATCTACCCACTTGACAAGCATAGTACTGTTATTTATAACAGGATACAATAATGAAAGGAACAAGTATACATGTATACAAGACAGCAATAGGAACAAGAAATCAGAGAAAGAGAGTCAAGTCATAGTGAAATCAAGGACATAAGAGAGAACATAAATTGGACTGTTTTTATATAAAAAATCAAGGTTCAGAAATGTGCAGACATATTCAGTGGTGGATGTTGCGAAGACCATACTTATTTTTTGTATACATTTATGAAATGGATAATCTAATCTTGTTAGCTAGTTGTCAAGCAAATTGTTATCGAAACATTTACTGCAAACTTGCATAACACAACACTTGCTTGAAGATATTGGACAACTCATATAAAGAATATGAACCGTGAGTTAGAGACAACATCTTTTAAATATTAAGTTATGAATAGTCAGTCAAACAATGTAAACTGGATGCATGAAATTCACCAAATAAAGAGCATTAAAACAATAAGCCGGTATATGCTTGTGAAAAAGGGCCTTAAAAATGCAGAAGCCTTTCTAGTGTGGACTATATAACTCTATAAAGGGACAAGACAATTCTTTACCAGACATAACAGAAATTACATTCGGAAAGAGAAATATATAATTTGATGCTCTAAGTTTATTAGTTCTATGGTAATTGTTGAATTACAAAACATGAGTACACGAACATAGTGGAAAAAGGGCAGAAATTTACAAAAATGAGCACAAGATTTAAATCTTTCACATGCTCTGCTCCATTCCCATGGATAATAAAAAGGTTTGCAGACAAATGCACTTCGATAGGACATGCAGAAAAATTGATAATATTCCAAAAGACATGAAAATAACTAACTGAATATACACTTCTTGCATATATAAGCGAAACTAAATGTCATGGTCAACAATTATTGCACTAAGAATGAGCATACGAAATGAGATATTTTGGTCAACAATTATAACCCACTTATTGCTACAGTTTTATTATGAACTTGTAGTAAGCTAAGCAGAACATAACATCAATACTACTTGTTGAACGAACTTAAAGACACCGGTGCTATTTATTTCAAGTTACAGCTGCAAAACACAAAGAACAGTAAAAAACCAAGACAGACAAGAGAACCGTATAGACTTATAATAAGTTGAGCAGAACATAACATTAATGTAAACAATCTAACTAAACTAATAACTCACTTTATCTCCCATCATTCTTTAAATACTTTTTGACAAATGCATTTACAGTCCATCTCTGCAAACAACACTATCAAATGTTTAACCATCAGACTATAACATAGTTTCTACTTTTTAAATATAGATTACAAGGGTGAAAATTTTAGAGCACCCACATGGCAGCCACATGTAGCTCCATTTGATCCTGCTTCAAGAGTTCAGGTTAATTATAAAGAACCTATAAAGCCTCAATTAGGTCCCATAAAACTACTCATTTGAAGCCATTTGGATTGCCGCCTTGATTTATAGATGTTTGACAACAAAACTATCACTGCACAAGGCAACCATATATGTTATATGCTTACAAGAACATGAACTTGTTCAGATATTTACATATTAGAGTTGATATTTACAGGAACCTATAAATATTGTTCCTGACATCTTTATGTATTGGGTGAAAATTAGATGGCAGAATCTATAACAATTGGGTAAAAATTAGAGGTTCAAATACTTACAGGAACCTATAAATATTTAGGTTGAGTCATTGCCTCTTTATTTATACAGGTGAAAATGTTCAGTTAGTCAAAGCACATCCTAACAAAAAAAAAGATGTTGTGACGAGAGGAAGATGAGGTTTGAGGTGCTCACCTCGGCAAGGGAGGGCCTCCAGTGGTCGAAATCATGCAGAGAAGGTTGCCACGGGACACACGACCGTGCTAGAGACGTAGCAGAGGAGGTTGGGGTCACCGCCGTGCAGCCCAATGCGGACGAACGCACTGAGCTAGCAGTTGCCATCCAGATGATGTAGAGGACGCGAGGGCGCGCAGTGTGCAATGAAGCGGAGCCGCAGGAGATGTGCCGACGATGGACCGATGCCGCGGCCGAAACCCTAGCCTAGCTAGGGGTCGCGCGAGAGCGCCGGAGAACGGGAGTGTCGGATCCAGCTGTCTTGGAGGACGGAGGGGTCATAGACCAACTCATGTGTGTGTTGCGCGGTGGTGGACGTCACCGGAACCGGCGGGGCGTTGGCTGCAGCGTGTGAGGGGTCACACATGTGAGGGAGAGATCGTTTGTGAGAGGGATGGATGAGGGGGGGATGCGGCAGATCTGGTGGTTGCTGGTGCCACGAGGTGACATGACATAAGGGGGAGGGCCGGCGACGAGCAATGACAGGAGGGAGGCGAGGAGTGGTTGGGGGCGGCGATGTGTGAGCAGTGATGGGGAAGGGTGGCGGCTGTGGAGGAGGGAGAAAACAGGAGGGTTAGGGTTAGCGTTTTATATGGGTAAAGTCTCGGCGGGCTTTACAGGGCTTTGGCGGGCCTGTGGGGCTATACCATGCCATCCATGATGAATTCAAAAATGTCATCGAAAATCCGTCATGGATTAACTGATTTCTTGTAGTGGGATTACCATTGTATCCTTGGGGGTAGGCCTATATAAACCCCCCAAGCTCACCCATGCAAAGGGTTCAGCTCAGCTTCTAGTCCAGCCCTAGACCACCATTCCACCCACATAACTAGAGAGAGGGGTAGAGCTAGCCTTGCCTTCTTCCTCCTCTAGCCAGCACAGCTCAAGGAGCACTCTTGTAGCTACTCACTTGATCATAGTGATGCAGAGACCCCGCAGAGCAGGATTAGGGGTGTTATCTCCATGAAGAGCTCCGAACCTGGGTAAGACCCGGCGTCGTTTACGTTCTTGCCTATTCCCGCTTCTAGAGCCCGACAACGTTCTCTTGTCCCCAGATATGATTAGCCACCCGTTGGCATATGTCGAGAAAATACCCCGACAGTAAGCTTATTTACAGAGCTGAAATTTGTCTTTTTTATTGTGCGCTCCTTGATTTTCCAAAATCCACTGGTTTTTGAACGAAGATCACGCACATGAGCATCTTGCTTCCAAAAAAACTTGGATTTTTTGAATATTTTTTCTAATTTTAATGACTTTCTGATTTTGCCCGGGCTCATCTGAGCCCGGGAGCAGAAACGCCGCTTCCATTCGATTTCAATTATTTGTTGTATGTTATTGACTATCTTTTCTATAAATGTAAAATTTTACATGCAATCAGTAGCAACCAACCTGCAATGAATAGGAAGGCATAGAAATGCTATGAAAACCCAATATCAAATACTGTAACAATATCAACAAATGAACGTCCTCAATGTTTCTATGGCTCGTGGCAACGCACGGGCACTTTACTAGTAGCGCCTAGTGACTCAGCGTGGTTGTCATGCTGAGTGGTCACTCACGCCCGGGGACCCTAGAAGCGCCTAGTGACTCAGCGTTGTTCTCGTGCTGAGTGGTCACTCACGCCCGGGGACCTGCGCTGTAGGCCCAGAGAACCGGGTTCTGGCCGGTGTCTTCGGAGCTATGCGTGGTGAGAAAAGAATCAGAGCCTCTGAACTTTTGTAGCGCCTAGGTATTAAGCGTGGCAGCCATGCTGGCGGGCTGGGAAGATATGCATACCTTTTCACAGAGATGTACTAGCACCTAGTCACTAGCATGGTTCGCTTGCAAATCTCTGCATGTGTCTCAACTGACGATGGCCTCTCCAGCAAGCGCAAGAATGTTGAGAGAGAGAGAGAAAAATAAATTTCTATTTTTTAACTTGGTACTCGCTTATTTGATTACTACTTGGGGTTCACCATTTATAATCGTTTCTTATGAATTCCAAGGTTCCATTAAAAATTCAGTTATGTATACTACTACTAAGCTCTAAGTTAATTTAGTGTGTTGTTGCCCTTTTTACTTGATGCCCTGCTCTCTAGCATGGCATACGCTTCGGAGAGATCTGTGGTGACTGAAGGTGAGAATAGAAAGCTCAGTGACAACAGCATGGTAGAACCAAAAGATTAGGTTACACACCAACATAGTTATAAGATCTCATTTTAAACAAAAGAACTGCACTACATAAATATATCCTGACTTAAGCATGTTGTTACACAGCCAACTAAGGATAACCGCGGGTGCTCATGGTAATTTATCATCTTGCTACTAAGAACTGCTGTGGCAGATCAGATGAACTGCGGGTGGTCATGGCACTTGATCACCTTTTCCATGGAGTCGCTTGCGCTTTAGATCTTGACATCCATCTTGTATGGACAAAGCATGGTGGATGTGAGGATGTCACAGTGCCCGAGAACATGGAAATCTGCAAATTTCCGCCAACCAACCTCAACATCATCGAAGATGAGTTGCCCTTGTCAGCGTGTAATACGGATGTTCCTGTGGCAATAGGGCTTGTGCTCAGCTCTATGGTATAAGGGACTGGGCCCTTGAAGTGATCCTCGATTCCTTTCAGCAACACAAACAGATGAAGATTCTCATTTAAATCCATCTCAACCATAAAACTCTTTGGAGTATGAACATCCTAAAAGTGGCCAAGTTATAAAGGACGTCCTGGGCCTCTTCTCAGCCGCAATCCTTGCACTGGCTTAAGAGTCGCGTCGATCTTGGTCTTCCCAGAATATTCGTTTAGCACCAGAAGGTTGTGAGCTTGGACTGGAGCAATTTGAGAAGCCGGACGAACTGCCGCAACACGAGCAACCAGAGCAACACAAGCAACTGGAGAACGTGAAACCCTCTGGATAGATAGCCCCTACAAAAATGTTCTCGCTCCTTTCAGTTTTAAATGGCTTATCCCTATATATATATATTTTTCATCTACACAATGGCAGATTAGAAACCCAATGTGTCTCCAATTTAATCCTCCCTCGCAATTCGCGTGTCCCCGTGAGGCTGGCTGCCCGTAATGATAGTATCATAGGTAGTATCATGCATGCCAACTAGACAATTTTGATGAGGTGTCATATCATTAAATGAAGAAAGAGAGGATGGAGTATCATATCATGATACCGTATCATAATAAATGCTATGCTATTTTGTGTCATGCATGGTAATAAATAGAGTACTACATGATACTAAAATATGATACTACCTCCGTTTCAGTTTACAAGTCCTGCGCGTATACCTAGGTTGTCAATTTTATCACCCTAATATAAACTATATAACACAAAAAATATATTTTTTGAAAGTAGGAACTCCAAAGTTTATGTTGGCATATTTTTTGTAATGCATGATACTATCTAATACTATGCATTAGGGAGGTAGTATCATACACTAGTATCATATGCATGATATTAGTATATGATACTCCCCATTACAACCAGCCTATGCATGTTACTCCCTATGCATGTTACTCCCTCCGTTTGTATTTACTTTGCATATTAGAGTTAACTGAAGTCAAACTTCGTAAAATTTGACCAAGTTTATAGTAAAGAATATAAATATTTACGATAACAAATCTATATGATGCTAAAGTACGTTCAATAATGAATCTAATGGTACTGATTTATAATTGTACATGTTAATATTTTTGTCTATAAACTTTGTCAAAATTTATAAAGTTTGACTTTGACCAAAACTAATATGCGAAGTAAATAAAAATGGAGGGAGTAGTAGTGTATGTTACTACCTTCATAACGGGTAGTGTCATATATGTGGCAACATACATATCTTTAATTATTACTTTGTAGACTCATTTTGCATTGAAAAACGCTATGTGATGGTAACATATTATGTTACTCTATTTGCCTCTCTTCTCATTAACTACTTGCCACCTCATCATTTTTACTTATGTGACATCTATGTTACTCCCACTATGACCAGTCTGAAAACACACTGGCCACCTCATTGATTTGCATGCACGCAAAAAATGAAGGACAAATTGGAAGTTGCGTACAAATGATTCAGGCTGCCCGTAATGGGAGTATTGTAGGTAGTATCATGCATGCCAACTAAGCAATTTTGATGAGGTGGCATAGAATTAAATGAAGAAAGAGATGTTTGAGTATCATATCATGATACGGTATCATATTAAATGATGTGCTACTTTGTGTCATGCGTGGTAATAAATTTAGTCCTCTATGATACCAACATATGATACTATGCATTACGGATATAGTATCATACACTAGTATCATATGCATGATAGTAGTATATGATACTCACCATTACAACCAGAGCATGAGCTGGCTACGCAGTTAAAGAATGCTGCATGCAAGATTTATTTACATGCATTAGTACGAGAGTTTAAAACTTTGTTACAGCCACAACGACGAACATCTGGGAATACTCTCTGTGAACACCAACCACTTCAAAAGTTGTGACGTGAACCAACATAAAAGAAACTTACTCTTAGGGGCACCAGAGGACCAACAAGCTCATTGCTACTTAGGGGCAAGTTGTACTTAGATACGAGCATACAGGAGACACATTGCTACATAGATACGAGCATTTCAGTTTCAGCATATGAGCAAAGCATGATGGTACATTATGAAGATATATGGTACTATTGTAGCAGATCACGCGAAATGCGGGTGTTCATGTCACTTGATCACCTTCTCCATAGAGTCGCTTGCGTTGTTGATCTTCACATCCAGCTCGTACAGACAAAACACGGTCAAGGAGAGGATATCACGGTGCCCGACATCATGGAAATCTGCAAACTTCCGTTAACCAGCCTCAACATCATCAAAGAGGAGCTGCTCTTGCCAGCGGGTCATACCGATGTTCCAGTGGCAATGAGGGCTCGTGATCAGCTCTATGGTACAAGGGAATGGGCCCTTGAAGTGATCCTCGATTCCTTTCGGCAACACGAACATATGAAGATTCTCATTTAAATCTATCTAAACCATAAAATGCTTTGGAGTATGAACATCATTAAAGTGGCCAAGTTGTAGAGGACGACCTGGGCATCTGCCCAGCCGCAAACCTTGCATTGGCTTAGGAATCACGCCGACCTTGGTCTTCCCACGAAGTTCATTCACCAATAGCAGGTTGTGAGCTTGGACTAGAGCAACTGAAGAAACCGGACGAACTAAAGCAGCACGAGCAACAGGAGAACCTGGACCACATGGGCCACAACAATGCATCAACAAAGTCTCACCGACCACATGAAATGCTGCCATAGCCTCTACTATGTCCATCACATAAATTTTGACATGTGCATATGTTATGATATGATCTTACAAAATGTATCGTCACTGCTAGTGGTAGTTCATGCATAACTTGTACTAGAAAAAGCATGACTGCATGCTACGGAAAATAACATGACATCATAAAACACATTCAATACTAGCACAAGTTCCTAAGGCGCATGGTATGCAGATCTAAAAAGAGCATATAGAATACATACACCTGTCCTGCAGCGCTTTTTTCCTATGGTTCGAGAGAGGGATTTGATTGTACGCCAAAAGCTCATTCATAACTGATGTTGCTATCTTGCGACCCCAAAGCCTTTCATACCAACGCAGCTCCAGACGTTGCAGGCATTGGCTGGATGGCATGTGTTAATAGATTGTGACTCATAATAACATCATTTTACAAACACAAATATAGCATATGAGTTATACTGATTTTGAACTGCTAACCCTCAACAGAAAATTTGGAAACTAAATCAGAGTTCCATCAAATACAGATCTGTGTTTTAACGTTCCTGCTAATATGGGCTCAATCACTACACTATTAATAACACCAAACACATGCCATTCTACTGATTTTAAAACGCCAACTCTGTGCACAGGGGACCCTGGAATACTTACAAGAGCGACGACAGTGCTGGATCTGTGATCCATGGGAGCACAACCGACATCTGCCTTCGCAGCGACATCCAACGCAACCTTTGCTAGCAGCCCCATGCTAATTCCTTCTAATTAATAGCCCGCCACCAATCAATCAACTACCCTTTGGTTGGACTTTTGTCCTTCTTGGCCATGGTTGCCATGCCCAACGACCTAGATAGTGATATGTCTCCAACATATATAGAATTTAGAAAGTATTCATGCCATATTTACATCAATTCTATATGCATGATTTTGGTGCACTTTTATATTATCTTTATGGACTAACATATTAATCTAGTGCCCAGTGTCAGTTTCTGTTTTTTGGCATGCTTTTGGTTTCACAGAAAATCCATATCTAGGAAGGTCCAAACACGATGATTTCTTGGATTTTGTAGTCTCCTCTAAGGGTGTTCAAGTTGATGAGTCTAAGATTGATGTTATTAAAACTTGGCCACAACGAACCAACTTGCAACAAGTGCGTATGGGGACCCTCTCAAGCGCATTTGATAAGGATTTTAGCACTATTGCATCACAATTGCACGCTTTGAGTAAGAAAAATGCACCCTTCATATGGGGACCTTCTCAAGCTACCGCATTTGACGAGCTTAAGAATTTGCTTACACATGCTCCATTACTTGTCTTACCAAACTTTAAAAAACTTTTGAAGTTCATTGCGACGCTAGCGGTAATGACATAGGTGGCGTGTTGATGCAAGAAAAGCGCCCTATTGCATACTTTAGTGAGAAACTTTTCGGCACACAACTTAATTATTCAATCTATGAGAAAGAGTTATGTGCTTTGGTGAGAGTCTTGCATGTTTGGGAACATTATCTTCACCCTCGTGAATTTTTCCTACTTACGGATCATGAAACGCTTAAGTACCTTAAAGGTCAAACCAATTTGAATAAATGGCATGACAGATGGAGTGAATTCATTGAATCTTTTCTGTATCTCATTAAGTACACTAAGGATAAAGAGAATGTGTTGGCGGATGCTCTTTCTCGCAAATGCATGTTAGTTACTCAACTTGAATTGAATGTTGTTGGCTTTGAGAAAATTAAATACTTGTATGCACATGACACTTCATTTGCGATTCCTTATGTCAAATGTCAAGCTAATAGTTATTGTGAGCGATATTATCTCACGGATGACTATCTTATGCGGGCTAATAAACTATGTATCCCCGAGTCTTCTCTTCGTTTGTTACTTCTGCAAGAGGCTCATGGTGGAGAACTTATGGGACACTTCTGCCACAACAAAACATTTGACACACTCTCCAACAAGTACTGTTTGTCCAAGATGTTTCGGGACGTCGCATGCTACACCAACCGGTGCTTCATATGTTGCAAAGCTAAGTCCCAAACTCAATCTCATGGTCTACATATGTCATTCTCTATTCCGTACCACCCATGGGAAGATATTAGTATGGACTTTGTGCTTGGTTTGCCTAGGACTCAAAACGGTAAAGATTCAGTATTTGTCATTGTGGACGATTTCTCTAAGATGGCACATTTTATTCCATGCAACATGACAGACGATGCTTGACATGTTGCAAATCTCTTTTGTAGGGAAATCTTGCGATTCCATGGAGTGCCCAAGACGATTGTATATATGGGACGGGGACGTCAAGTTCCTAAGCTACTTTTGAAAGACACTATGCGCCAAGCTTGAAATCAAGCTACTATTCTCTTCGGCATGTCATCCACAAACCGAATACCAAATGGAGGTCACCAATCGGAAGCTATCCACACTTCTCCGCGTGTTAATTAAGAAGAACATCACAGAGTGGGAAGAATGCTTTCCCATCACCGAGTACGCCTACAATCGGGCATGACACTCTACCACCAGCAAGTCCCCCTTCGAGGTGGTCGATGGCTTTAACTCGTTGTCACCATTGGACATCCTCCTGCTACCACTACAAGAAAGAACCAACAAGGACGCGAGTGCAAGAGCAAGCTACTTCAAGAAGGTGCATGAAGATACATGAAACAAGATCGAGGGCCAAGTACAACACCTCACCAACAAGCTCAACATCAACAAGCACCCCATGGTATTTAACCCCGAAGATCTTGTGTGGCTACACCTACACAAAGAACGTTTTTCCCTAACAAGCGCAAGTCAAAGCTTCTACCTTGTGCCGATGGACCATTCGAAGTGCTAGCACGCTACAACGACAATGCCTACAAGATAGACATCCTATGCGACTATTACAACATGAGTGACATCTTCATCATCAAGGACCTATCTCCCTTCCATGGTGATGAGAATATCGATCCGAGAGCGGATCTTCCCCCCGGAGGGGGGGGGGGTGATGCGGATCATCCCACGGTCATCCCCATGGACCCACCTTCGTCTCCCCAAGCACCAAGTGGACCGATGACAAGAGCACGTGCAAGAGCTATCGAGAAGGAGTTTAAATCTCCTTAATGAACTTCCATATGAACCATGTGAGACATGGCTACTACCTCAAGCAGAGATGGTATGTGTGCTTAGGAACCAAGCATTCGACCTTAGAGACACTCGGAATGAAGGAATTGCACCTATTATTGTTCTGAGCCCTAGACCCCCAAGAAGACAACAATTGTGATATCGACAGGGATGACTTTAAATTGAGAAGTTCATGTATTCACTGTGTGTTAAAGCTTTGTTCTGATTCTCTATTAAAAGAAGCGCCTTAATTAACCTTAATTTCCGTTAGGATCCCACTGCCATTGTAGGGCAGGACAAAAGATGTTAGGCAAGGTCTTATTGCAAGCAAGTATCACTATATACGGAATACGTGCCTACATATGATTAATGAATTCGATCTAGTATGTATCACTCTAGGTTGTGATAGTACATATTGAATCTTGTCTGAACACCCGATCACTACTCCATGCCTATGCATTTCTGCTATTGTGTTTGTTAACATCACTACTGTCACTTGGCTACTATTCTGCGAACTTGTTACTAATGCTGCTACTATTACTGTTACTCTGTTATCACTATTATCATATTATTGCGCTACTAATAAATTCCCGCAAGAAAGTTATCTCTCAGGTGTGGTTGAATTGTAAACTAAACTACTAAGGCTTATAAATATGCGTTAGCTCGTTGTGTCGAATCAATAAATTTGAGTGAAATACTACCCTCAAAGACCATTGCAACCCCCTTATACTTGTTGGTCACTTGGTCATCATTAGTACTCCCTCCGATTTCTTTTACTCTGTGTATAACTTTTTCTCCTTTTTTTCAGATTAGTCTGTGCGTGCCTGATTTATAGTGTTAGTTTCCATCCATGCCCCCACTCGATCGGTGTCTGCCCCACTAATTGCGCCAGTTTCCAAAGCAGCAAATCACATGCAAGCAAAGCATGCAGCGCCGGATGCAGCCTGAGCACGTGGGCAAGCGAACTCAAGGGAAAGGAAGAGGACCAGCCAACCATTGCGTGCACATTTATTCCCTATATTTATACAGATTACTCCTGCGTAGGGCAAATTTGTCCAGAAAACTCAAACTACTGCCTTCCTTGGTATGCAGGACGAGAGTTATGCGCAGACTAAAAAGAATCAGAGGGAGTACATATATAAGAACAATTTGTAGTTGTTGGTAGTGAAATAAGCTTTTTCTTGATTATTGGCGAGGTCAACAAAAAACTGAATCTTTGTTTTGCCAGAACCAAAACTGCAACTTGAGTTGAAAAAGATCTTATAATGCTGATATATTGTAAGAAATCATTCCTGCAAAGCATGGAATTATATAGGAAACTAAAAGTAAATAAATAACTGTTGTCAAAAACAATTATGAACTAAATATTCTTACGAAAAGAAGACTGTATGTTGCTACACTATTTTCTTTAACTGTATTTCAGAGAGCATGTGTAGGCTTAAAATTGAAATGTAAGAAGTGTTATGTGACAGGAACTGAAAATTACATATACTTAGATACGAATATGAAAATTGGTACCCAAACAAAACTCATGTATGCTTAGTTAGTGGTCTAAAAGTAGGTAAAATATTGGTACGAGTTTCTAGGTTTGAATATGTATGAAATCAGGATACATTAAAAGAACATCTCAGAAATTTTGGAAACTGGATCAAATAAACAAATGCCATTGAGAGACTGTTGGATCTACATTTAGTTCAGTCAATAAGCGAACACATAATTATATGAAACCTATAATGAACTAATAACTAACAATTAAGTCAGAAATCAAACATCTTGTTGAAACTTGTCGTTCTATCTCTGCAGCCAAGTTGAAAAAAGAGAAGTTGTTGTTCTTCAGAATCTTGTTCTCGTGGAACAAGCCTCTGCGGTCGTTCAAACAGGGCACTAGAAAAATACAATGGGCAATTTAGAACAAAAAAGTAGTTGGACCTAATTTGAAGGAGATTAACAAGTATACATCATGATTTCCCTCCACATGAACTGTATTGGGATCGACTGCGGCTTTTCCCGTGGCTCTTCTTGGTGGGGCAACGTACATAATCACACGATGAAGGGGTAATCCTCGTCCATGAGGCCTCGTTTGGTTTTTTTTAGGGTTTGGCCAAAATTTGTTCATCAAAGTCCACAGAGGGTGGGATACAAGTTGTGTCATGGGGCTGGCCCAGCCACACATGACGACCCGAGGCAAGAATAAGGGAAAACCTAGCTAATCTATGTGCCTCATAGTTGTTGGCACAACCTTCAAAAATAAATTTACATGAAAAAGATAGAGCTCTAGCCCTGACCTCGCTGGTAATAGCTCCATAATTGCACAAAGTACCCTGGCTGATGTCCTGGATCACTTGCTTGGAGTCGCTGGCTACTACAAATTGATTAACTTGGAGGTCTTCAGCTAGACAAAGTGCCTCACGGCATGCAATCATCTCCATTGTCGCCAGATCGTACACTCCAGAAATCACAATAGCTGAACTACCCAGATAATTTCCTTCATTATCACGGCACACCACGGCTGCCGATCCTCTTCTACCCCTCCTGATTCCAGCATCAACGTTGAACTTTACATGTTGAGGAGGTGGGGCTCGTGGTCGCCTCGCTGCACTTCTTGCTGGAGGTGGCTGAGCCGCTACATGTTGGACAAGCCGGGTCTCCCCTAGCAAAGCTAGCTCTTCCAAGAATCTGTTAATGAACGAGACGATGGCATGTGGGCTCTGAAAAATTCCTTCGTGGATAGCCTTCCGCTGCGATGTCCAAATCGCCCATAAGGTTACTGCCATTTTGACGAACATCTCATGCGGCATAGCCTCTAGTTGCGTGAACAGCCAGTTTTTGGCCGAATGTTCTGCGTTCGCATCAAGGTTCATCACCATATCCTCATCAACCAATGCCCAAGTGCAACGTGAGGAGGTACATTCAAGTAAGGAGTGGCACCATGAATCTGCACCTCTGCAAAAGACACA
Organism: Triticum aestivum; assembly: GCF_018294505.1. Classification (NCBI taxonomy): domain Eukaryota; kingdom Viridiplantae; phylum Streptophyta; class Magnoliopsida; order Poales; family Poaceae; genus Triticum; species Triticum aestivum. The sequence continues at coordinate 57,388,704 of NC_057795.1, forward strand.
CGAGCTGTCGTTCGTCATATGGCGGTGACAACGTACATCCTCGGTCGACAGGGACTGCTTGGCTAGCCTCCAAAGGAACGTGCGGATTTTGCCAGGAACCCGCGTTCGCCATAAGGATTTCCATGCTCCCTCAGCTCTACTGCCTGACGAGCTTGCCGTCCCATACAACCAAGCTTCTCTTCTGTTCCTCGTCGAGACAAGCATATTATACATAGATTTAACCGAGAAAACTCCTTTCCTCTCATAGTTCCAGCTCCAGAAATCATCAACATTGCGCGTACACAAAGGGATACCCAAGATGACCGGAACATCTAGGGGCAAGAAGGTTTCCCGCACACGCTCCACATTCCATGTGGCACTCATTGGGTTCAGCAACTCAGCCACAACAGTTGGCCGGTTTGGTGTCAGACAGCCATATGGGCGCATCATCTCAGTTGTGAGGCCATTGCCTATTCTTTTTATAATGCCTTGCTGCAAAGTGTCGCGCCCATCTACAATGGCTCTCCATATTTGACTAGGGTAATTTCCCAGGTTGGCATTGAGGATATCTGTGTTAGGGAAATGAATGCTTTTCAAAAGCCCAGCACTCAGAGTGTTGGGATTCTGGAGAAGGAGCCAAGTTTGTCGGGCAAGCATGGCCAAATTAAAAAGCTCGAAGTCCTTGAATCCAAGTCCTCCCATGCTCTTTGGCTGTGTCATAGATTTCCATGAAACCCAATGTGGTTTGTGTTGCCCCTGTTTACTTCCCCACCAAAATTTCCTAATCAACATGTTTAGGTGTTCGCAGAGCCCCCTCAGTAGTCTGAAGCAAGACATTGAGTAGATCGGAACCGCCTGGGCAACCGCTTTAACAAGGACTTCCTTTCCCGCAGTGGACATGGTGCTGGCTATCCAACCTTGTATCTTGCTCCAAAGGCGATCTTTAAGATACTTAAAAGCTTCATTTTTCGAGCTCCCAATATCAGACGGCATACCCAAATACTTATCGTTGAGAGTTTCATTCGGGATATTAAGAATACCTTTAATATCATTGCGAGTGTTCTCAGGGACACCTTTACTGAAAAAGATGGATGACTTGCCATAATTGATTCTCTGACATGAAGATTGACAATAATCGTCCAACACCTGGTTCACCTCGTTAGCACCAATACTATTTGCCTTAAAGAACAACAGGCTATCATCTGCGAATAAGAGATGGTTCACTTGTGGCGCACTGGGTGCCACCTGTAGACCACTCATGTGTGATGACCCACTTTTTGATTTTAACAGGCACGAAAGGCCCTCTGCTGCCAACAAGAATAAGTAAGGTGATATCGGGTCCCCCTGTCGTATCCCTCTGGAGGGTGTGAATTCCTCAAGTTTGCGTCCATTAAATAAGACCGAGAATTTGACTGAACTTACCAAGCCCATCACAATACCAACCCATCGCTCTGAGAAGCCAAGTTTCAACATAATACCTCGAAGATACTCCCACTCCACCCTGTCATATGCCTTCATCATATCAAGTTTCAGTGCACAAGATTGGTGTTTCTTTTCCTTGTTTCTTTTCATGAAGTGCAAACACTCGTAAGCTGTAATAATGTTGTCAGAGATGAGCCTACCCGGAACAAAGGCGGATTGTTCCTCGGAGATGATATCTGGGAGTACTTGCTTCAAACGGTTGGCAATCACTTTTGAGCCTATTTTGTAAAGTACATTGCACAAGCTAATGGGTCGGAATTGTGAAAGTAGGGTAGGATTTTTTACATTCGGAATTAAAACCAGCATCATTTCATTAATGCATGCGGCTGACTCAGTCCCTTCCACTATTTGTAGTACCACTCTGGTGATGTCATCCCTGCATACATCCCACTGGTGTTGGAAAAAATGTGCAGGGAATCCGTCCGGACCCAGTGCTTTGGTGGGAAACATTTGGAACAAAGCCACCTTCACCTCATCCTGTCTATAAGGTGAATTCATAAGCTCGTTCATCGCTGGCGTCACCTTGCACGGAACCGTGTCCAAGACCCTATTCATGTCATGCATGCCTTCGGAAGTGTACAGGTTTTTATAGAACGTTGTAGCCATCATCTCCATCTCCTCTCTGACTTCCGTGGTTTGGCCATTCTCCTTCAGCAAGGATTTTATTTGATTTTTCCTGCGTCGTCGACTAGCACAAAGATGGAAAAATAAGTATTTTTTCCCGTGCTTAAGCCACTCGATGCGAGCGCGCTGTCTCCCGAGAATTTCTTCGCGATGATACAGTTCCACCAGATGATCCGTGGCTTTGATTTCTGCATGGGAAGGTCCCATCCGACCTGGGATCTGGCGCCATAACTGTAGCTGGTTTTTTAATTGGCTGATCTCCCTTCTCACATTCCCAAAATGCTCCCGGTCCCACTGGGTCAAATCAGCCCCCAAGCTTTTTAATTTTTCTGCTACATGCGAGACCGTGTCCCCCTGCGCATTATTCCATCTTGCTTCCACGAACCCATCCAGCGCTGGGTCCCGCTCCCATGCAAGCTCATATTTAAATTGCTTTGGGCCCCTTTTACATGCACGTACACCACTGATGTTGAGAAGCAATGGAACATGATCGCTTGTGGCGTCTGTTTTGTGCTCGAGTACCGCGTCAGGATAGGTCAGTATAAATTCTGCATTTGCGACACATCTATCCAGTCGGACCCTCGTGTAAGTGCCTCCAAGACCTTCTTCTCAAAGTCCAGTTTAAGCCATTATAGCCAATATCCAATAGCCCACAGATATCTAGTGCATCTCGAAAGGCGTCCATCTGCGCCTGGCTGCGATTGTTCACGCCATCGTGCTCGTGTGCTTGAAGGACTTCATTAAAATCGCCGATGACTGCCCAAGGGACATTACCCGTCCCCACTATTCCTTTGAGCATGTTCCAGGTCTTATATCTCTCAGATACCTGGGCTTCTCCATAAACAAAGGTGAACCTCACTCGTGATTCCATTAAACCATCAACCTAAACATCTATATGATACTCAGAGTAGCCAACAATATCAACGTTTATCAACCTTGAGGCCTCGTTTGGTTGCAGTGGATCCCTGGGGGATCCCGGCTTTGTCCCCGGGGGAAGAAGCCACGGGCTGACTTCACCCCGGGCAGCCCACGCCTCCATTTGGGAGCCCACTATCGGGAGGGACCCCTGCCCTTTCCACGGGCCTTCCCCGGGTGCGATTTCCTGATGTCATCTGGTCGGGCAGTAAATCCTCGACAAGCGACGCCGCAGACTCGAACTCGATCCTTCCGAGCTTCTTCCTCCGGCGACCGCCCGCCCCTCCGGCCGAAGCTTCTCGCTCCGCCGGCGATGCCCCTCCCTCCCCTCCTGCCAAGATCCTCTGCCAGGTGATGGCGACGGCCCAGTGTTGGTTTCTACTTCTGACGAGATCGAGACTACCCTCATGGCTCCTTTCTCCTCTGGTGAACAGCAATGTCTCCTCCGACGAACAACAAAGAGCGAGCTATCGGAATCTTGGAGCTCTCCCACCATTGTCAAATTAACGGTGAACACAATCTCTGCCTTCCACTCCCCTCACCTAGATGATGTAGATTTAATTGCTTCAGTTCTTTGTTTTCTGGTTTGGGCTTCCCGTCAGCCAAATGATGATGTTGAATAGTGCAAGGAACTCGTGGAACAGAGTTCAAACAATTGAGAATTTCTATTCATTTTTCAACCATTTTCTGTTAAAACATGTATTCTAATTACAGCGTAGATGGACGGCAGCGGGCATTTCCGCAGATACATACCCCACGCATGGTACTCTGCGAATTTTCGGCAAGGGCTTCAGTAATTTAAAATCAGGCGGTAGTGTTTTCTGTAAAGAAACAACTTGTCTTGTCGATGCCCCAGCTATAATCTATATTGTCCGCATGGCCTGCTGTAGTACATAGGACAAGTCATCTCAACATGTTGGGTCATAAGGCCCACAGGTGGCGACTATTCAGTGCACAAAGTCGTCACTAAGGGCATCTCCAGCCGTGCCCCCACGAAGGCCTCCCCAGGCGATTTTTTCGCGCCGGCGCCGAAAAATCGGCCCAGTCGCGCCCCTCAGGAGCCCGATTTTCGCCAGCTTGGACCGAAAACAGCGCCGGCGGACCCAGCCCGAACCCGGCGCGCTGGGGGGCGCCCGGAGGCGCCGGGGCGAGCTGTTTTGGCGCGAAAAAGACGCGGGCCAGCCGCGTCAGTGACTCGGCGCCTCGTCTTCCCCCAACGGCCTCAGTTCCCGCGGGGAATCAATGGCAAGGCTGCCGCCGGTCAGCCTTGCCATTGATTCCTCACGGGCGGCGCTTCACGGGGCGGCGCGCCGACGCCTCTCCTCCCTCGCACGCGTACACACGGGCGCGGACCGGCTATAAAAGCCGGCGCCCTGCACTCGCCTCTGCCCACACCAGCCCCGCCCCCGCCGCCGTCCAGCCCCTCCCTCTCCCTGCCTCTCCCGAGCGCCGCCGCCCAGCCCCGCCCAGCCCCGCCGTCGCCATGGCAGAACGCTTCCCCGGAGACGAGGCGGCGGCCAACGGCTTCGGCCGCCGTTCGCTCCGCGAACAGGAGTCCTGGCTCCTGTTCCAGGCGAACATCCCGGCGCCGTCGGACATGCGCGCCGGGCCGACGGGGTGGAGACTCAGCGCCGGGGGAGTGCCCATTCCCCCGTTGCCCGACGCCGTGGCGAAGCCGAAGTACTTCGCCAAGGAGGTCGAGATCGTGCGCGCGTCCCTCATCGACGCCCAACTCTCCCTCCCCCAGTACGCCGCTGACAACCACGCGGCCTGGGCGGCGTATTTCGAGCGCCGCCAGCAGCAGCGATTGGCGTCCACCAACAGCGCGCCGGTGGTCGGCGGCCGGCAGAACAGCGAGGGGCGCCACCTTTGGTGGGGCGTCCCCGGCTGCACACCCGAGCGCGTCCCCGGCAGCACCGACGCGTCGGGCCATGGGCGCCAAGGAGGTTCGGGTCCTCCTCCTTCTCTTCCTCCTCCCGATCCTCATCGCACTCCTCTGGCACTCCGGCCCTGCTCGGCGTCAAGGCCGAGCCCGCGGCGGAGTCGCCGCTCGGCCGGCGTGCTCGCAGCGCCGACATCATCATCAACGAGGGCGGCCGGCGCGCCTCCTCCTCGTCGGCTCCTCCGCGCTTCGTCAAGCCCAAGACGGAGCCGGGGCTAGCACCGGTGAAGACGGAGCCGGGGCTGGCGCCGGTGAAGACGGAGCCGGGGCTGGCGCCGGTGAAGGCGGAGTTCGACGACGATGACGCGGCCCTAGAATGGGTGCGCCAGGACTCCATTGCGATGGAGAAGGCGCGCCGGGAGAAGGTGAAGGAGCGACAGCGCGCCGCCCTGCGCCGCTTCGAGGAGCGCCGACGCGGCCGCGATGAAGACGGGGTCGTCGTCCTACGCGACAGCGACGACGACGACGACGACGACGACGCGCCGCCGCCAGCCCGCCATGGTGATGCCGGGTCCAGCAGGGGCGCCCGCGTCAAGGAGGAGAAGGCCGACGACGACGATGGCGGCGATGACTTCAGCCCCTTTCTTTTTTAGATTAGGTTAATGTAACGAAAATGCGCGAATTTCGCCGAAATTTGCCATGTTTAGCCGAAATTTAACTACTTTCTATCATAACTTTGCCGAACGGCCGTTCTTTTTTTATACGCGCCTGGGGCCGGCGCCTGGGGACCGAATCGCCCCCAGGGCCATTTTGTGCGCCGGGTCACCCCCAGGAGCACTTTTAGATGCCCCCTGGGGGGCCAACGGCTGGAGATGCCCTAACCGATCATGGAGACATGGACAAGTTGCCATGACTGCTGTAGTCGATCGACCCACCTAGGTGATTGACAACATCTCCAGCCGTTTGGCCCCTCAGAACGCCGAAAAAATTGCCGTCTGGAGTCGAACAGGCGTTAATTTTGACGTGGGGGCGAACGTGTTCCCAGCCGCCGCCCCCAAATCGGCACAAAATCCATCCCAACTCGGCGATTTTATTCAAATTTGTACAAAAACAAAAAACATGATTTAAAAACAACTACGCCGCTGCCGCCACCCGCCTGCTACATGCCGAGGAGTCTGTAGAACCAGGTGTAGTAGTCGTCGTCGTCATCATCGTCGCCGCCCTGCGTCCCGCCGGCGCTACCGCCGTCTCTGTTGCACCACTGACCAGGGTCGCCGATGCGTGGGGGGTTGGACGGTTCGGGCGCGTCCTTCTCGTCGCTGTCGAGGACAACGATGCCGCCCTCGTCGCGTCTGCGGCGCCGAAATTTGATCTCCTCGTAGGCCCGACGCAGGCGCTCCACCTGCTCACGGACGTAGTCTGCCTTCACCCACTTGAGGGCGGTCTCATCATCGGCGGCCATGTCCTCGTGCTCCTTCACGGGGAGCAACCCCGGCTCGGTCTTCGACCGGACGAGGCAGAAGGAACGAGGGGAGGGGCGGCCACCCTCGTTCATGACGAGGGCGAAGCGGCGTGTGTCCTGCGGCTCCGGCTTGACGGGGCAGAGCGTCGGCGGCCCAGAGGAAAGCGAGCCGGAGCCCAACGACGAGGAGGTCACCGTCTCCATTCGCCGCGGCGTCCAGGAACTACCGCGGCAGCGAGAGAAGGATGGGGGCGCCGGGTACTCGAGGCGCGTCGTGTTTCCGACCTCGATGTTATCGAGGACGGCTTTGAGGGTGCGACCGGGCACGCCCCACCATTCGCTCCACCCGTCGGAGTTGAGGCGGCCGCGGGGCAGGACGCCGTTTGTGGAGGCGACCTGATAGGCATGGTGGCGGTCGAAGTACATCGTCCATAGCGTGTGGCTGTCGGCTGCGTACCTCGGCTCATTCCGCTGCTCGTCCGCCAGCGGGACGCCACCGGCGCTCAGCCTCCACAACCCCGGCACCCGCATGTTCGGGGTCGCCGGGTAGTCGACCTCGTAGAGGAGGTACACCTCGTCCTTGCGTAGATGTCGTCGGCTGAAGCCGTTCGCCGCTACAGCGTCGCCTGGGTAACGCTTGGCCTTTGCTCTTCGGCGGGGAAGAACGGGAGAGAGGGGCTTCGGTGGCGAGAGAGGGCGAGTTGTGGCGTTCACTGATGGGGAGGTCGGCTTTTATAACCGAGGATGGGCGGTGAGAGGTTGCCCGGCGGGTGTCGCGTAGCAGGAGCGGGTGAGACGCGCGTCGCGGCCCCTTCACTGCGTCGTCCGTGAGGCATAATGGAAGGCTGACCGGCGCAACAGCCTTGACATTGATTCCCGGGGGAACTAAGGCGATAAGGACGACGAAGGCGAGGAGTCGCTTAGTTGGTGGGCCATTCATGTTCATGCCAAAAATTGTTTCCCCGGCGCCCCCAGGCGCCCCCAGCACGCTGGGTTTGGCCTGAGTCTGCCGGCGCCAAAATCGGCCCGAGCCGGTGAAAATTGGGCTTCTGAGGACGTGGCTGAGTCGAATTTTTGGCGCCGGCGACAAAAAAAAAGGGTCTGGGGGTTCTGTTGGGGGCGTGACTGGAGATGCTCTGATGACTGTTTCTGGTGTACTGCCATGTAAGCTGTCTAAGATGTACGTGTTATAGAACTGTCCTTTTTCTTTTAATCAGTGCCTGTAGAACACTCGATTTACAATAATTTTTAATTAATTAAGGTAATGTACGAATCTGTTACAGGGAAGGAAAAGTTGGATCCAAAGGGTTGATGTAACTGTGGTGGCAACGTCTTAGGTAGTTGGTGAGAGATAGTACTCTTATGAGAAAAATGTGGGAGCCATGAGTATAAAATTAAATGGGTGATTGCAAAATCTAACTAGAAACTGATATCAAATTAACTGTCCTAGTTCCAACTCATTTAACTGCCCATAAATGTTAGGGGACACACATATAGCTTTTTGATAAATGGTTTATTTTATTGACTCGAAATAAAATATCTGGTGGATAGAAATACAATGAGCACACATCCTGTTTCCGCACAACTAGCACACACATCCAACATCAACTCACATGCACACGGAAACATGCCGACAATGAGCAAAGTCATCAAAGACATAAGCTATGCCTAGGCGGCAAGGAACTCGAAGAGTTCAAAACAACGATCAACAAGCTACAATGTCGTACCATCCACAACAATCAATTTTCACACCACAAGCGTAACAGGATCTAACCACCGATGGCTGGATCATGAGTTTCACCCAAAAGACAAGTGCACATAAACTCCAAGCTACACATTCAAGAAGCAGGTATAACCAACTAGGGACGGATATAGGGTTTTCAGCGTGGAACTCGAGACCGGATGCTCGATAAGCATCACCAAATCAAAATCATCATGTGATGTATGTACAATGGCCGAGGATGAACACAAGTTGAAGTAGGACATACTTTGGTCACTCGCCACCGGCAACACCGCCACACTAATGCATCACTTTGCACCCAGCCTGCACATGGCAAATCAAGGTAGGGCGGCCCCCAACCCTTGCCCTAATGGGTCCTCCGCCACTGTGTATGTATCCACCGCTTTTCACTTTCCCAGCAGGTACAACTAAACTACTAAGGCTTATAAATATGCGTTGACTGGTTGTGTCGAATCAATAAATTTGAACGAAATACTACCCTCAAAGACCGTTGCAACCCCCTTATACTTGTTGGTCACTTGGTCATCATTAGTACTCCCTCCGATTCCTTTTACTCTGCGTATAACTTTTTTTCTTTTTTTTTCAGATTAGTCTGCGCGTGCCTGATTTGTAGGGTTAATTAGTTTCCATCCATGCCCCCGCTTGATCGGTGTCTGCCCCACTAATTGCGCCAGTTTCCAAAGCAGCAAATCGCATGCAAGCAAAGCATGCAGCGCCGGATGCGGCTTGAGCACGTGGGGAAGCGAACTCAAGGGGAAGGAAGAGGACCAGCCAACCATTGCGTGAGCATTTATTCCCGATATTTATACAGATTACTCCTGTGCAGGGCAAATTTGTCCAGAAAACTCAAACTACTGCCTTACTTGGTATGCGGGACGAGAGTTATGCGCAGTCTAAAAAGAATCAGAGGGAGTACATATATAGCAGTTTGTGGTTGTTGGTAGTGAAATAAGCTTTTTCTTGATTATTGGCGAAGTCAACAAAAAACTGAATCCTTGTTTTGCCTGAACCAAAACTGCAACTTAAGTTGGAAAAGATCTTATAATGCTGATATATTGTAGGAAACCATTCCTGCAAAGCATGGAATTATATAGGAAAATAAAAGTAAATAAATAACTGTTGTCAAAAACAATTATGAACTGAATATTCTTACGAAAAGAAGAATGTATGTTGCTACACTATTTTCTTTAAAGACTGTATTTCAGAGAGCATGTGTAGGCTTAAAATTGAAATGTAAGAAGTCTTATGTGACAGGGCCTGAAAATTACATATACTTAGATACGAATATGAAAATTGGTACCCAAACAAAACTCATGTATGCTTAGTTAGTGGTCTAAAAGTAGGTAAAATATTGGTACGAGTTTCTAGGTTTGAATATGTATGAAATCAGGATACATTAAAAGAACATCTCAGAAATTTTGAAAACTGGACCAAATAAACAAAGGCCATTGAGAGACTGTTGGATCTACATTTAGTTCAGTCAATAAGCGAACACATAATTATATGAAACCTATAATGAACTAATAACTAACAATTAAGTCAGAAATCAAACATCTTGTTGAAACTTGTCGTTCTATCTCTGCAGCCAAGTTGAAAAAAGAGAAGTTGTTGTTCTTCAGAATCTTGTTCTCGTGGAACAAGCCTCTGCGGTCGTTCAAACAGGGCACTACAAAAATACAATGGGCAATTTAGAACAAAAAAGTAGTTGGACCTGATTTGAAGGAGATTAACAAATATACATCATGATTTACCTCCACATTAACTGCAGTGGGATCGACTGCGGTTTTTCCCGTGGCTCTTCTTGGTGGGGCAACATACACAATCACACGATGAAGGGGTAATCCTCGTCCATGAGTGTCACCATCGACATCCCGCAAGCGGTCACAGCAAAGTCCGGTAGAAGTCTGAACAGAGCAGATCTAGAGGATGGGACTAGACAGGAAGAAGAGGATGATGAAAGTGGAGCGAGAAAGAATGAGGCGTTTGCGCTCTGCGCACGACAAATATTAATGTTAGCCAAGTTGCTGGCACGACTGTTGGCTGTGCGCAGTAATAAATTACTAGAAAATTATCCAGCAACAATTACTTTAAAGTGGTCCAGCAGAATATGCACAAGTTTCAACGGACAAAACTAAATGCACAAACTACGTTTCGTGACGAAAAAGATCCGTTTCGTAGACTGCAAGTTGGTAGAATAAGAGAAAACATGTTAGCACCGAAACTGATATCAAATAATATAAAAAGCAGACAATTTGAATAACGAAATTGAAATGGTATCTGCTAGAGGAAAATTCATAACTATGGCATCCAAGTGTTTTAACAAATGAATATTTAATAGTACAAGGAGAAAACTATTGAAGAATAGAAGGATGCAATTTTCAGGCAAGAGAACAGAAAAACTTGAAAAAACGAGAGTAGCAATTTTGTATGGGAACAATGACAAATGAAACAACAAACAAGTAGGACAGGACGAACGGATGAGTGGAGATGATGTGAAGGAAAGTAATTGGTCAGAAGAAAAAAATAAAAAGAAGAAAAGAAAACAGAACTAGAAGATAAGAGAAGAACATAACTGGGACGAAGGAAGAAGAAGATGAATAGTGCAAGGAACTCCTGGAACAGAGTTCAAACAATTAATAATTTCTATTCATCTGTCAACCATTTTCTGTTAAAACATGTGTTCTAATTACACCGTAGATGGACGGCAGCGGGCATTTCTGCAGATACATACCCCACACATGGTACTCTGCGAATTTTCGGCAAGGGCTTCAGTAATTTAAAATCAGGCGGTAGTGTTTTCTGTAAAGAAAGAACTTGTCTTGTAGATGCCCCAGCTATAATCTATATTGTCCACATGCCCTGCTGTAGTACATAGGACAAGTCATCTCAACATGTTGCGTCATAAGGCCCACAGGTGGCGACCATTCAGTGCACAAAGTCATCACTAACCGGTCATGGAGACATGGACAAGTTGCCATAACTGCTGTAGTCGATCGACCCACCTAGGTGACCGACATCATCTCCAGCCGTTCGCCCCCCAGAACGCCGGAAAAATTGCCGTCTGAAGTCGAACAGGCGTTAATTTTGACGTGGGCGCGAACGTGTCCCCAGCCGCCGCCTCCATATCGGCACAAAATCCATCCAACTCGGCAATTTTATTCAAATTTGTACAAAAAACAAAAAACATGATTTAAAAACAACTACGCCTAGCCCTACTACACCGCTGCCGCCGCCCGCCTTTTACATGCCGAGGAGCCTGTAGAACCGGGTGTAGTAGTCGTCATCATCATCGTCGTCGCCGCCCTGCGTCCCGCCGCCGCCGCCGTCTCTGCTGCACCCCTGACCAGGGTCGCCGATGCGTGGGGGTCGGACGGCTCGGGCGCTTCCTCGTCGTCGCTGTCGAGGACGACAATGCCGCCCTCATCGCGTCTACGACGCCGAGATTTGATCTCCTCGTAGGCCCGATGCTGGAGCTCCACCTCCTTGCGGACATAGTCTGCCTCCACCTACTTGAGGGCGGTCTCATCGCCGGCGGCCATGTCCTCGTGCTCCTTCTTCACGGGGAGGAACCCCGGCTCGGTCTTCGGCCGGACGAGGCAGAAGGAACGAGGGGAGGGGCGGCCACCCTCGTTCATGACGAGGGCGAAGCGGCGTGTCCTGCGGCTCCGGCTTGACGGGGCGGAGCGCCGGCGGCCCGGAGGAAAGCGAGCCAGAGCCCAACGACGAGCAGGTCGCCGTCTCCATTCGCTGCGGCGTCCAGGAACTACCGCGGCGGAGAGAAAAGGACGGGGGCACCGGGTACTCGAGGCGCGGCGTGTTGCCGGCCTCGATGTTATCGAGGACGGCTTCGAGGGTGCGGCCGGGCATGCCCCACCATTCGCACCACCCGTCAGAGTTGAGGCGGCCGCGGGGCAGGACACCGTTTGTGGAGGCGACCTGATAGGCATGGTGGCGGTCGAAGTACATCGTCCACAACGTGTGGCTGTCGGCGGCATACCTCGGCTCGTTCCACTGCTCCTCCGCCAGCAACGAGCGGATGCCCGCTATCTCGGCATGCCGTTTTGCACCGGTTGGCACCGGGGGCACCGGGACGCCTCCGGCGCTCAGCCTCCACGAGCCCGGCACCCGCATGTTCGGGGTCGCCGGGTAGTCGGTCTCGTAGAGGAGGCACACCTCGTCCTTGCGTAGATGTCGTCGGCCGAAGCCGTTCGCCGCCACAGCGTCGCCTGGGTAACGCTCGTCCTTTGCTCGTCGGCGGGGAAGAGCGGGCGAGAGGTGCTTCTATGGCGAGAAGGGCGAGTTGTGACGTTCACCGATGGGGAGGTCGGCTTTTATAGCCGAGGATGGGCGGTGAGAGGTTGCCCGACGGGTGTCGCGTGGGGGGAGCGGGCAGGACGCGCGTCGCGGCCCCTTCACTACGCCGTCCGTGAGGCATAATGGAAGGCTGACCGACGCGACTGTCTTGACATTGATTCCCGCAGGAACTGAGGCGATAAGGACGACAAAGGCGGCGAGTCGCGGAGTCGGTGGGCCATTCACCTTCGCGCCAAAATTTGTTTCCCCGGTGCCCCCAGGCGCCCCCAGCACGCCGGGTTCGGCCTGGGTCCGCCGACGCCAAAATCGGCTCGAGCCGGCGAAAATTGTGCTTCTGAGGGCGCGGCTGGGTCGAATTTTTTGCACCGGCGACAAAAAAAGGGTCTGGAGGCCTGTTGGGGGCGCGGCTGGAGATGCTCTGATGACTGTTTCTGGTGTACTGCCATGTAAGCTGTCTAAGATGTATGGGGTATAGAACTGTCTTTTTTCTTTTAATCACTGGCCGTAGAACACTCGATCTACAATAATTTTGAATTAATAAAAGTAATGTACAAATCTGTTACAGGGAAGGAAAAGTTGGATCCAAAGGGTTGATGTAATTGTGGTGGCAACGTCTTAGGTAGTTGGTGAGAGATATTACTCTTATGAGAAAAATGTGGGAGCCATGAGTATAAAATTAAATGGGTGATTGCAAAATCTAACTAGAAACTGATATCAAGTTAACTGTCCTAGTTCCAACTCATTTAACTGCCCATAAATGTTAGGGGACACACATATAACTTTTTGATAAATATTTTATTTTATTGACTCAAAATAAAATATCTGGTGGATAGGAATACAATGAGCACACATCTGGTTTTCGCACAACTAGCACACACATCCAACATCAACTCACATGCACACAGAAACATGCCGACAATGAGCAAAGTCATCAAAGACATAAGCTATGCCTAGACGGCAAGGAACTCGAAGAGTTCAAAACAACGACCAACAAACTACAATGACGTACCATCCACAATAATCAATTTTCACAACACAAGCGTAACAGGATCTAACCACCAATGGCTGGATCATGAGTTTTCACCCAAAAGACAAGTGCAAATAAACTCCAAGCTACACATTCAAGAAGTAGGTATAACCAACTAGTGACGGATATAGGGTTTTCATCCTGGAAATCGAGACCGAATGCTCGATAAGCATAACCAAATCAAAATCATCATGTGATGTATGTACAATGGCCGAGGACGAACATAAGTTGAAGTAGGACATACTTTGGTCACTCGCCACCGGCAACACCGCCACACTAATGCACCACTTTGCACCCATCCCGCACATGGCAAATCAAGGTAGGGCGGCCGCAAACCTTGTCCTATTGGGTCCTCCGCCACTGTGTATGTATCCACCGCTTTCCACTTTCCCAGCAGGTACATGCATGCACGATCCTCACCTGAGATGCGGCAGAGTCATTGTCGAGAGAATAAAGTCATCAGGACTGCCAAAATCCCAGTTTGGACGATTTGACAGCCCCGCACCAACTTCACAAGTGGCAACCATGGGTAGAGCTTTTGCAGACGACATCACGCCATGCCGTAACTTTTGCCTCAGTGCAGGATCAGCACTCGGCTAACTATGATATTGCAAGTCACGGGATCGTACCCTCTGACACGGGGAGCAACCCCGGCTCGGTCTTCGATCGGACAAGGCAGAAGGAACAAGGGGAGGGGCGGCCACCCTCATTCATGACGAGGGCGAAGCGGCGTGTCTTACGGCTCCGTCTTGACGGGGCGGAGCACCGACGACACGGAGGAAAGCAAGCCGGAGCCCAACGACGAGGAGGTCGCCGTCTCCATACGCCGCAGCATCCAGGAACTACCGCAGCGGCGAGAGAAGGACGGGGGCGCCGGGTACTCGAGGGGCGGCGTGTTGCCTGCCTCGATGTGATCGAGGACGGCTTCGAGTGTGCGCCCGGGCACACTCCACCATTCGCGCCACCCGTCGGAGTTGAGGCAGCCGCGGGGCAGGACGCCATTTGTGGAGGCGACCTGATAGGCATGATGAGGATGGCGAAAGCGGCGAGTCGCTGAATCAGCGGGCCATTCACTTTCGCGCCAAAATTTGTTTCCCCAGCGCCCCCAGGCGCCCCTAGCACATCGGGTTTGGCCTGGGTCCGCCAGCGTCAAAATGGGTCGAGCCGGCGAAAATTGGCCTTCTGAGGGCGCGGCTGGGTTGAATTTTTGGCGCCGGCGACAAAAAAAAGGGCCTGGGGGGCCTTTTGGGGGCGCGGCTGGAGATGTTCTTATGACTGTTTCTGGTGTACTACCATGTAAGCTGTCTAAGATGCACGGGTTATAGAACTGTCTTTTTTCTTTAATCACTGGCAATAGAACACTTGATCTACAATAACTTTTAATTAATAAAAGTAATGTACAAATCTGTTACAGGGAAGGAAAAGTTGGATCCAAAGGTTTGATGTAATTGTGGTGGCAACGTCTTAGGTAGTTGGTGATGGTGAGAGATAGTACTCTTATGAGAAAAATGTGGGAGCCATGAGTATAAAATTAAATGTGTGATTGCAAAATCTAACTAGAAACTGATATCAAATTAACTGTCCTAGTTCCAACTCATTTAACTGCCCATAAATGTTAGGGGAAACACATATAGCTTTTTGATAAATGGTTTATTTTATTGACTCGAAATAAAATATCTGGTGGATAGAAATACAATGAGCATACATCCGGTTTCTGTACAACTAGCACACACATCCAACATCAACTCACATGCACATAGAAACATGCCGACAATGAGCCAAGTCATCAAAGACATAAGCTATGCCTAGGCGGCAAGGAACTCGAAGAGTTGAAAACAACGACCAACAAACTACAACGACGTACCATCCACAACAATCAATTTTCACATCACAAGCATAACAGGATCTAACCACCGATGGCTGGATCATGAGTTTTCACCAAAAAGACAAGTGCACATAAACTCCAAGCTACACATTCAAGAAGAAGGCATAACCAACTAGGGATGGAGATAGGGTTTTCAGCCTGGAACTCGAGAACGGATGCTCGATAAGCATCACCAAATCAAAATCATCATGTGATGTATGTACAATGGCCGAGGACGAACATAAGTTGAAGTAGGACATACTTTGGCCACTCGCCACCGGCAACAACGCAACGCTAATGTACCACTTTGCACACAGCCTGCACATGGTGAATGAGGTTGGACGGCCGCCAACCCTTGCCCTATTGGGTCCTCCGCCAATGTGTATGTATCCACCGCTTTCCACTTTCCCAGCAGGTACATGCATGCACGATCCTCACCTGAGATGCGGCAGAGTCATTGTCGAGAGAATAAAGTCATCAGGACTGCCAAAATCCCAGTTTGGACGATTTGACAGCCCCTCACCAACTTCACAAGTGGCAACCATGGGTAGAGCTTTTGCAGACGACATCACGCCATGCCGTAACTTTTGCCTCAGTGCAGGATCAGCACTCGGCTAACTATGATATTGCAAGTCACGGGATCGTACCCTCTGACACGGGGAGCAACCCCGGCTCGGTCTTCGATCGGACAAGGCAGAAGGAACAAGGGGAGGGGCGGCCACCCTCATTCATGACGAGGGCGAAGCGGCGTGTCTTACGGCTCCGTCTTGACGGGGCGGAGCACCGACGACACGGAGGAAAGCAAGCCGGAGCCCAACGACGAGGAGGTCGCCGTCTCCATACGCCGCAGCATCCAGGAACTACCGCAGCGGCGAGAGAAGGACGGGGGCGCCGGGTACTCGAGGGGCGGCGTGTTGCCTGCCTCGATGTGATCGAGGACGGCTTCGAGTGTGCGCCCGGGCACGCTCCACCATTCGCGCCACCCGTCGGAGTTGAGGCAGCCGCGGGGCAGGACGCCATTTGTGGAGGCGACCTGATAGGCATGATGAGGATGGCGAAAGCGGCGAGTCGCTGAATCAGCGGGCCATTCACTTTCGCGCCAAAATTTGTTTCCCCAGCGCCCCCAGGCGCCCCTAGCACATCGGGTTTGGCCTGGGTCCGCCAGCGTCAAAATGGGTCGAGCCGGCGAAAATTGGCCTTCTGAGGGCGCGGCTGGGTTGAATTTTTGGCGCCGGCGACAAAAAAAAGGGCCTGGGGGGCCTTTTGGGGGCGCGGCTGGAGATGTTCTTATGACTGTTTCTGGTGTACTACCATGTAAGCTGTCTAAGATGCACGGGTTATAGAACTGTCTTTTTTCTTTAATCACTGGCAATAGAACACTTGATCTACAATAACTTTTAATTAATAAAAGTAATGTACAAATCTGTTACAGGGAAGGAAAAGTTGGATCCAAAGGTTTGATGTAATTGTGGTGGCAACGTCTTAGGTAGTTGGTGATGGTGAGAGATAGTACTCTTATGAGAAAAATGTGGGAGCCATGAGTATAAAATTAAATGTGTGATTGCAAAATCTAACTAGAAACTGATATCAAATTAACTGTCCTAGTTCCAACTCATTTAACTGCCCATAAATGTTAGGGGAAACACATATAGCTTTTTGATAAATGGTTTATTTTATTGACTCGAAATAAAATATCTGGTGGATAGAAATACAATGAGCATACATCCGGTTTCTGTACAACTAGCACACACATCCAACATCAACTCACATGCACATAGAAACATGCCGACAATGAGCCAAGTCATCAAAGACATAAGCTATGCCTAGGCGGCAAGGAACTCGAAGAGTTGAAAACAACGACCAACAAACTACAACGACGTACCATCCACAACAATCAATTTTCACATCACAAGCATAACAGGATCTAACCACCGATGGCTGGATCATGAGTTTTCACCAAAAAGACAAGTGCACATAAACTCCAAGCTACACATTCAAGAAGAAGGCATAACCAACTAGGGATGGAGATAGGGTTTTCAGCCTGGAACTCGAGAACGGATGCTCGATAAGCATCACCAAATCAAAATCATCATGTGATGTATGTACAATGGCCGAGGACGAACATAAGTTGAAGTAGGACATACTTTGGCCACTCGCCACCGGCAACAACGCAACGCTAATGTACCACTTTGCACACAGCCTGCACATGGTGAATGAGGTTGGACGGCCGCCAACCCTTGCCCTATTGGGTCCTCCGCCAATGTGTATGTATCCACCGCTTTCCACTTTCCCAGCAGGTACATGCATGCACGATCCTCACCTGAGATACGGCAGAGTCATTGTCGAGAGAATAAAGTCATCATGACTGCCAAAACCCTAGTTTGGACGATTTGGCAGCCCCACACCAACTTCACAAGTGGCAACCATGGGTAGATCTTTTGCAGACGACATCATGCCATGCTGTAACTCTTGCCACAGTGGAGGATTAGCACTCGGCTAACTGTGATTTTGCAAGTCACGGGATCGTATCCTCTGACAGGGGAGCAACCCTGGCTCGGTCTTCGGCCGGACGAGGCAGGAAGGAACGTGGGGAGGGGCGGCCACCCTTGTTCATGAAGAGGGCGAAGCGGCGTGTCCTGCAGCTCCGGCTTGAAGGGGCGGAGCGCCGACGGCCTGGAGGAAAGCGAGCCGGAGCCCAACAACAAGGAAGTCTCCGTCTCCATGCGCCGCGGCGTCCAGGAACTACCGCGGCGGCGAGAGAAGGACGGGGGCGCCTGGAACTCGAGGCATGGCGTGTTGCCGACCTCGATGTGATTGAGGAGGGCTTCGAGGGTGCGGCCGGGCACGCCCCACCATTCACGCCACCCGTCGGAGTTGAGGCGGCTGTGGGGCAGGACGCCGTTTGTGGAGGCCACCTAATAGGCGTAGTGGCGGTCGAAGTACATCGTCCATAGCGTGTGGCTGTCGATGGTGTACCTCAGCTTGTTCCGCTGCTCCTCCGCCAGCGACGAGCGGATGCGCGCTATCTCGGTGCGCCGTTCTGCACTGGTTGGCACCGGGGCACCGGGACGCCAGCGACGCTCAACCTCCATGAGCCCGGCACCCGCATGTTCGGGGTCGCCGGGTAGTCGGCCTTGTAGATGAGGCGCACCTCGTCCTTGCGTAGATGTCGTCGGCCGAAGCCATTCACCGCTACGACATCGCCTGGGTAACGCGCGGCCTTTGCTCCTCGTCGGGGAAGAGCAGGAGAGAGGGGCTTCAGTGGCGAGAGAGGGCGAGTTGTGGCGTTCACCGATGGGGAGGTCGGCTTTTATAGCCGAGGATGGGCGGTGAGAGGTTGCCCGAAGGGTGTCGCGTGGCGGGAGCGGGCCGGACGCATGTCCCGGCCCCTTCACTGCGCCGCCCATGAGGCATAATGGAAGGCTGACCGGCGCGATAGCCTTGACATTGATTCCCGCGGGAACTGAGGCGATGAGTACGACGAAGGCGGCGAGTCGCCGAGTCGGCGGACTATTCACGTTCGCGCCAAAATTTGTTTCCCCAGCGCCCCTACACACCGGGTTTGGCCTGGATCCGCCGGCGCAAAAATCGACCCGAGCCGGCGAAAATTGGGCTTCTGAGGGTGCGGCTGGGTCGAATTTTTGGCTCCGGCAACAACAAAAGGGGCCTGTTGGGGGCGCGGCTGGAGATGCTCTGATAACTGTTTCTAGTGTACTACCATGTAAGCTGTCTAAGATGTACGTGTTAAGAAGTGTCTTTTTTTCTTTTAATTACTGGCCGTAGAACACTCGATCTACAATAATTTTTAATTAATAAAAGTAATGTACAAATATGTTACAGGGAAGGAAAAGTTGGATCCAAAGGGTTGATGTAATTGTGGTGGCAACGTCTTAGGTAGTTGGTGAGAGATAGTACTCTTATGAGAAAATGTGGGAGCCATGAGTATAAAATTAAATGGGTGACTGCAAAATCTAACTAGAAAGTGATATCAAATTAACTGTCCTAGTTCCAACTCATTTAACTGCCCATAAATGTTAGAGGACACACATATAGCTTTTTGATAAATGGTTTATTTTATTGCCTCGAAATAAAATATCTGGTGGATACAAATACAATGAGCACACATCTAGTTTCCGTACAACTAGCACACACACCCAACATCAACTCACATGCACACAGAAACATGCCGACAATGAGCAAAGTCATCAAAGACATAAGCTATGCCTAGGCGGCAAGGAACTCCAAGAGTTCAAAACAACGACCAACAAACTACAATGACGTACCATCCACAACAATCAATTTTCACATCACAACCGTAAGATGATCTAACCACCGATGGCTGGATCATGAGTTTTCACCCAAAATACAAGTGCACATAAACTCCAAGCTACACATTCAAGAAGCAGGTATAACCAACTAGGGACGCATATAGGGTTTTCAGCGCGGAACTCGAGACCGGATGCTCGATAAGCATCACCAAATCAAAATCATCATGTGATGTATGTACAATGACCGAGGACGAACATAATTGAAGTAGGACATACTTTGGTCACTCGCCATCGGTAACACCGCCATGCTAATGCACCACTTTGCACCCAGCCTGCACATGGAAAATCAAAGGTAGGGCGGCCGCCAACCCTTGCCCTATTGGGTCCTCCGCCACTGTGTATGTATCCACCGGTTTCCACTTTCCCAATAGGTACATGCATGCACGATCCTCACCTGAGATGCGGCAGAGTCATTGTCGAGAGAATAAAGTCATCAGGACTGCCAAAATCCCAGTTTGGAAGATTTGACAGCCCCACACCAACTTCACAAGTGGCAACCATGGGTAGATCTTATGCAGACGACATCACGCCATGCTGTAACTCTTGCCGCAGTGCAGGATCAACACTCGGATAACTGTGATATTGCAAGTCACGGGATCGTACCCTCTGACACATTACTCTAGGAACCAGCAAAATCTACAAATTTAACCTATGAACGAAAAGAATTCATAAAATGAACTGTCTTTGAATAACTTTTGCTCGGCGGACCCTTTCGTGTAGAAGCCGACAGCCAAGCCCTACACATCTGACCAGTGTCGCACTTCAAACTATCTAAAAATTACTAAGTCAGTTTGCAACGCCAGGCGCTGCACTACTTGCATTATGCATCAGGTGGCACTCCCTCTAATCATCTCGAACGTTTGTACTACGTAGGCGTGTCTAGCAACGCAGTCTCCTGTCGCTTTCCAGCTGCCCGTCCTGTTAGACTTGGGCTCCATCCATCCATCACCCCTTCACCTCTCCTCAGTCCTTTCCCCATTATTTATACACTCTTGTCAGAAATGAATCAACCCCCCACAAAAAAAGCGAATCGATCAATCCACGTTCAGCCGTCACCCCTAACACTACTACCTAGCCACAAGCGATGCATATGAATTATAATATTACTCGATCGAAAGCGGCAGGGCAGCACACATAGTACATGCATGTACTAGTAGAAAACAGGGCATTTGTCCCGGTTTCAGAGGGCCTTTAGTCCCGGTTCTGGAACTGGGACAAAAGGGTTGGGACTAAATCCACTAACCTTTAGTCACGGTTCGCTTACGAACCGGGACTGAAGGGGCTCCACGTGGCTGCCGGCTGGAGCGGGGCTGGAGGACCTTTTGTCCCGGTTGGTGTTACCAAACGGGACGAAAGAATTTTTTGAAATTGTTTTTTGAAAAAAAATGAAATTTTTTCTTCTGATTTTCAAATCTTTGAATTATTTGACAATTTAATCTTTAATCACCCCTCCTCACTGTTTCAGAATTTAATCTCTAATCAACACTCTTTCCAAATCGTCTAACTTTCTACTCCAGCCCGAGCACGCTTAACTTTCAGGTTCTATCATCCCGATTTTCCAAATCTGCACTTGTTGTTTTTCTGACAATAGTAAGCTATCAATCCTGTTAACCCTTAGGTCTTTCCCTAAAAAAACCCTTAGGTCTTGATGTCACATGATTTAATGTTTTGATTTCCAAACAATTGTTAAAATTAAAAATAATGATTAACAAACAACAACGATTAATTTAAAAACTCAAAAATACTTCAAAAAAGGAAAAAATTACAAAAAAATAAAAAATTCTCAAAAAAATTAAAAAAAATACAAAAAAATACAAAAAGTTCTAAATAAAATAAGTAATAATAATATTGAATTTCATTGAAAATAAAATAAGTAATAATAATAATAATATTATTATACCATTTATTAATTTAATATCTTTAAATCTGTAAATCGAATTTTGACAAATAATATATCCATTATTATTAGAAAAATGTGACCATGATGTCACATGCTTCACCGTTTGAATTTGAAATTATTATTATAAAAACAATAATTATTTATTAACAATAATATTTATTGAATAAGTAGTTTGACCACTGTTTTACCAGAGTTTGACCACATATCATTTTTTAACTTATATTAACTCAAGAATTTTTGCTATTTTTACTTCATTTAATGATGAAAATATTAGTGTTATGAAGCCACATCCTTAAATGTCAACCATTTTACTTCATTTGCTATTTTTTCATGCATTTAATGATTCATTGAGCTAAATTAGCCTGAAATTGAAAAGCACTACAAATAAACTCTGAAAACCCTACACCCGGGACTTACAACGTCCGAAACTGTATTCTAAACAGTAAACACCTTAGGTTCAAACCATAAAACCTAACCGAAAACTCTGAAATCTAAACCCTAGCCCTAAACCCTAAAACGTGTAAAATGTCCAAAAACTCTATTTTCTCTTTGGAATTTGGTGATTTAAAAAAATTGTCCTAAACCCTAAAACTGGGACTTAAAACGTCTGAAACTGTATTCTAAACAGTAAACACCTCGGGTTCAAAACATAAAACCTAACCCTAAACTCTGAAATCTAAATCCTAGCCCTAAACCCTAAAAACGTCTAAATCGTCCAAAAACTCTATTTTCCCTTTGGAATTTGGTGATTTTAAAAAAAAATCGAAACGAAAAACTTGAAGTTTCTTCAAATGACTCTTTTTTCTGCAAATTTTGATATATTAATTGTATTTTTCTGAATTAGGATGATTTAGTTATGATTTTCCAAGTTTAATGTGATAAAAGGCTTTAGTCCCGGTTGGTGTCTCCAACTGGATCTAAGAGCATCTCCAGCCGTGCCCCCAACACGGCCCTCCATGCGATTTTTTCGCGCCGGCGCCGAAAAAACGGCCTAGTCGCGCCCCAAGGAGCCCGTTTTTCACCGGCTTGGGCCGAAATTAGCGCCGGCGGACCCAGTCCGAACCCGGCGCGCTGGGGCCTCCCGTGGGCGCCGGGGCGAGCGGTTTTGGCGTGAAAGAGCCGCGGGCCCGCCGAGTCAGTAACGCGCGCCTCGTCATCCTCGGAAAGCCTCGGTTTCCCGCTTGGAATAAATGGCAAGGCTGCCGCCCGTCAGCCTTGCCATTGATTCCTCATCATGGGCGGCGCAGAGACGTATCCCCTCCCGCCACGCATACACACGACGCGGGGCTATAAAAACCAGCGTCTCCCCCTCGCCTCTGGCCACACCAGCCCACAGTCGCCCACCGACCGCCATCGAGCTCCGGCTCTCTCCCCGTGCACAGCTTCCCTCCCCTCTCTCATAAACCATCCGATGGCCGCACAATTCCCCGGTGACGCGGCAGTGGCCAACGGCTTCGGCCTCCGCTTTACTCCACGAGTGAGAGGCGTGGCTGCTCTGCGAGGCAAACATCCCGGCGCCACCGGACATGCGCGTCGGGCTGATGGGGTGGAGGCTCAGCAACGGGGGCGTCCTCATTCCCCCGGTGCCCGACGTCGAAGCGTGCCCCGCCATCTTCGTCGCCGAGGTTGACCGCGTGCAAGCGCCCCTGACGGAGGAGCCGCTGACAACCACGCGTCGTGGGCGGCGTACTTCTAGCACCGCCAGACGCAGAGGCTGGTGTCCACCAATGGGGCGCCAGTGGTGGGGGCGCCAAGAACAGCGAGGGGCGCCACCTATGGTGGGCTGCCCCCGGCCGCACGCTCCACGACATGTTGGAGTACCTCGAGGGCGGCAATGAACCGCCACTGGCATATCCTGCCGTGGCGGCTGATAACCCACAAGTGTAGGTGGTCGCAACAGCTTTCAAGGGTAGAGTATTCAACCCAAATTTATTGATTCGACACAAGGGGAGCCAAAGAATATTCTTGAGTATTAGCAGTTGAGTTGTCAATTCAACCACACCTGGATAACTTAGTATCTGCAGCAAGGTATTTAGTAGCAAAGTAGTATGATAGTAATGGTAATAGTGGTAAAAGGTAAAGATAGTAATGATAGCAAAAGTAATATTTTTGGGTTTTGTAGTGATTGTAACAATAGCAACTAAATAGTAAATAAGCGAAGCACAATATATGAAAAGCTCGTAGGCAATGGATCAGTGATGGATAATTATGTCGGATGCGATTCCTCATGTAATAGCTATAACATAGGGTGACACAGAACTAGCTCCAATTCATCAATGTAATGTAGGTATGTATTCCGAATATAGTCATACGTGCTTATGGAAAAGAACTTGCATGACATCTTTTGTCCTACCCTCCCGTGGCAGCGGGGTCCTAGTGGAAACTAAGGGATATTAATGTCTCCTTTTAATAGCGAACCGGACCAAAGCATTAACACATGGTGAATACATGAACTCCTCAAACTACGGTCATCAACGAGAAGTATCCCGATTATTGTCACTTCAGGGTTGTCGGATCATAACACATAATAGGTGACTATAGACTTGCAAGATAGGATCAAGAACACACATATATTCATGAAAACATAATAGGTTCAGATCTGAAATCATGGCACTCGGGCCCTAGTGACAAGCATTAAGCATAGCAAAGTCATAGCAACATCAATCTCAGAACATAGTGGATACTAGGGATCAAACCCTAACAAAACTAACTTGATTACATGGTAAATCTCATCCAACCCATCACCGTCTAGTAAGCCTATGATGGAATTACTCACGCACGGCGGTGAGCGTCATGAAATTGGTGATGGAGGATGGTTGATGATGACGACGGTGATGAATCCCCCTTTCCGAAGCCCCGAACGGACTCCAGATTAGCCCTCCCGAGAGAGATTAGGGCTTGGCGGCGGCTCCGTATTGTAAAACGTGATGAAACTTCCTCTCTGATTTTTTTCTCCGCGAGACGAAATATATGGAGTTGGAGTTGAGGTTGGCGGAGCTGCATGGGGCCCACGAGACAGGGGGGCCCACCCAGAGGGGGTGAGCGCGCCCCCACCCTCGTGGACAGGGTGTGGGACCCCTGGTCTTGATTCTTTCGCCAGTATTTTTTATATTTTCTGAAACTTGTCTCTGAGGATTTTCAGGTCATTCCGAGAACTTTTGTTTTCTACACATGAAACAACATCATAGTAACTCTGCTGAAAACAGCGTCAGTCTGGGTTAGTTTCATTCAAATCATGCAAGTTAGAGTCCAAAACAAGGGCAAAAGTATTTGGAAAAGTAGATACGTTGGAGACGTATCAACTCCCCCAAGCTTAAACCTTTGCTTGTCCTCAAGCAATTCAGTTGATAAACTGAAAGTGATAAAGAAAAACTTTTACAAACTTTGTTTTCTCTTGTTGTTGTAAACATGTAAAGACAGCATTCAAGTTTCAACATATATTATGAACTAACCATACTCACAATAACAGCTCTGTCTCACAATTACTCATATCAATGGCATAATCAGCTAGCGAGCGATAATAATAAAACTCGGATGACAACACTTTCTCAAAACAATCATAACATGATACAACAAAATGGTATCTCGCTAGCCCTTTCTGAGACCGCAAAACATAAATGCAGAGCACCTTTAAAGATCAAGGACTGACTAAACATTGTAATTCATGGTAAAAGAGATTCAGTCAAGTCATACCCAATATAAACAAATAGTAATGAATGCAAATGACAGTGTGCTCTCCAGCGACTGCTTTTTAATAAGAAGGTGATGACTCAACATAAAAGTAAATAGATAGGCCCTTCGCAGAGGGAAGCAGGGATTTGTAGAGGTGCCAGATCTCGATTTTAAAATAGAGATTGAATAAGATTTTGGGAGGCATACTTTCACTGTCAACACAACAACAATGAGATGGCTTTATCTTCCATACTACATGCATTATAGGCAGTTCCCACGCAGAATGGTAAAAGTTTATACTCCCCCACCACCAACAAGCATCAATCCGTGGCTTGCTCGAAACAACGAGTGCCTCCAACTAACAACAGCCCTGGGGGAGTTTTCTTTAATTATATTGATTTGCTTTGATCTTTTTGGATCATGGGACTGGGCATCCCGGTTACTAGCCCTTTCTCGTGAATGAGGAGCGGAGTCCACTCCTCTTGAGAATAACCCACATAGCATGTAAGATATAGGCAGCCCTAGTGGAAACATGAGCTGCTAGAGCATACAAAACAGAATTTTATTTGAAGGTTTGGAGTTTGGCACATACAAATTTACTTGGAACGGCAGATAAATGCCGCATATAGGAAGGTATGATGGACTCATTGGAATAACTTTGGGGTTTAAGGAGTTTGGATGCACAAGCAGTATTCCCGCTTAGTACAGGTGAAGACTAGCAAAAGACTGGGAAGCGACCAACTAAGAGAGCGACAATAGTCATAAACATGCATTAAAACTAATTCATACCAAGTACAAACATGAGTAGGATATAATCCACCATGAACATAAATATCATGAAGGCTATGTTGATTTGTTTCAACTACATGCGTGAACATGTGCCAAGTCGAGTCACTCAATTCATTCAAAGGAGGATACCATCCCATCATACCACATCATAATCATTCTAATAGCATGTTGGGACGCAAGGTAAACCATTATAACTCATAGCTAATCAAGCATGGCACAAGCAACTATAATCTCTAAATGTTATTGCAAATATGTTTACTTCATAATAAGCTGAATCAGGAACGATGAACTCATCATATTTACAAAAACAAGAGAGGTCGAGTTCATACCAGCTTCTCTCATGACAATCAGTCCATCATATATCGTCATTATTGCCTTTCACTAGCACGACCGAATGATGTTTATAATAATAATAGTGCACGTACATTGAACTAAGCTGGAATCTACAAGCATTCAACTCAAGAGAGAAGACAAGGTAATATGGGCTCTAAGTTAAATAAACAATCATGCATATGAGAGCCACTAAACATTTTCAAGATGGTCTTCTACTCTCAACCCCCCAAAGGAAAGAAAAGAAAATAAAACTATTTACACGGGAAAGCTCCCAACAAGTAAAAGAAGAACGAGAAATCTTTTTGGGTTTTCATTTTAATTTCTACTACAAACATGGAAATTAAACTAACTATTTTTTTGGTTTTTCTTAAAGTTTATCAAACACACAAGAAGAAAACTTGAAAAAGAAAATTAAACTAGCATGGATAATACAATGAAAGAGTATGAGCACCGACGACTAAAATAGTGTGTGAACATGAATATAAAGTCGGTGAGAAATACGTACTCCCCCAAGCTTAGACTTTTGGCCTAAGTTGGTCTATGGCCATGGATAGAGGCTACTCTCCCCGGTGTACTGAGGGGTGTAATTAGGATACCACTCGCTGGCCGTCTCCTCCGGATCCCATTGGTAAGATGATGCTCGATAAGGGTCCAGTTCAGGTTCCGGCTCGAGCTCAGGCTCTGGAGTGGATGCTTGGCCTCGATGAGCGTACACCGCTTCCGGCGTGACAAGATAATTATCTGCAGTCAAATCAAACAACAGAGGTGCAGGCAAAATAATAGTCTCATTGTGTTTCTTATTAAATCTCAAGTGATACAGGAGCCTCTTATCATCATTATGAACAATAAACCCATGTGCTACCATGCTCCTGTAATCTAAAATATAATGAGGCAAAATTGTCTCCTCTTTCTCATAGTGCCTAATAGGTATCTTAAAATATTTAGCGAGACGAGCAACATAAATACCTTCAAGGATGGGGCCTTATGTACGAGTCAGGTTTAAACGTTTAGCAATACCTGCACCCATACTAAAACTATTATCACCAAACAAGGCATGTAATAGAATAATAATATCTGGGACACTAAAGTTTCCACTATTTCCACCACCAATCAAGCATCTACTAGGAAATATGGCAAAGTAGCGTAAAACAGGAAAGTGTATGCTAGAGATTCTCGCATCAGAACCCTTATTTGGATCCCCTACAGTGATATTGTTAACAAAGCCATCCACATCTCTAGGATGTGGTTCCTCTAATTCTCCCTCAAAGGGTATCCTACATACCGTGCAAAAATCACGTAAAGACATTTCCCTGAATTCATCATATAAATGAAATGATACTGAAGGCGTTGACTTCTTATGATAATAATAAAAGTTTTGCACGAAGGTATTAGTGAGTAAGAGATACTGATCGATCCGGTCGTGGAGGAAATCAGTGAGTCCTGCATTCTCGATCAAACAATAAAAATCTTCATAAATTCCAGATTCTCTCAAGAAATCATCGCATGGCCATTCACACGGCCGTTTCCGCTATGCAAGGAAGATTATATTTGTCCTTTTACTTATCTTTAGCTTGTTTTTCCTGGGAGCCTTGGCTAGAAGAGCCCCTCAAAAATCTCTTTAACATTTTCTAAAAATTTCAGAAATTTTAGTAACTTCAAAATAAAAGTAAATAAAACTAAACAAGATTGATAGCAACTACTCCTACAAATGCCTAGAGTCTATATCATGCATTAAAATTACTTGGGACCTCATAAATTTAACATGCAAGCTCAATAACAGGGTCACCAAGGCAGCAAGGATTTGCAATGAATAAAGCAGTAGAACAAAAACTATTTGGACCAATGGAGGAGTCACATACCAAGCAACAATCTCCTAAAGCAGTTTTGTGAATGGAGCTTTGAGCAAGGAGATCGAAAATCGCAGCAAAATGAGCTAAAACTCGTGCTTGAGCTGGATGGGGATTTTTTTGGGAATAAGATGGAGTGTGTGGGTGCTGACATAAGTGGAGGGGTCCACCAGGGGCCCATGAGATAGGGGGGCGCGCCCAGGGGTTGTGGGAGCGCCCTCCACTCTCGTGGCTAGGTGGAAAACCCCCATGCAGTGTTTTCAGTGCCTAAAATCCTCAAATAATTCATAAAAAATCATACTAAATTTGCAGGGCATTTGGAGCACTTTTATTTTCGCGATATTTTTCATTGCATGGATAATTCAGAAAACAGATAGATAATACTATTTTTGCTTTATTTATTTTAAATAACATAAAGTAAAAAGAGGGTACAGAAGGTTGTGCCTTCTAATTTCATCCATCTCATGATCATCAAAATAAATCCATTAACAAGGTTGATCAAGTCTTGTTAACAAACTCATTCCGAATAACACGGAACCGGAGAATTTTCGAAGTGACACTAGGTTACCTCAATGGGGATATGAACATCCCCAATAATAAGAATATCATACTTTTTCTTGACAGTAGGGAGAGGAAATTCAAAACCTCCAATAATAATTGATGGAATTTTCTCAATAGTATTTATGGTGTGAACTTGAGGTTGTTTCCTCGGAAAATGTACCGTATGCTCATTTCCATTAACATGAAAGGTGACATTGCCTTTGTTGCAATCAATAACAACACCTGCAGTATTTAAAAAGGGTCTACCAAGGATAATCAACATACTGTCGTCCTCAGGAATATCAAGAATGACAAAGTCTGTTAAGATAGTAACGTTCGCAACAACAACATGCACGTCCTCACAAATGCCGACATGTATAGCAGTTGATTTATCAGCCATTTGCAATGATATCTCAGTGGGTGTCAACTTACTTAATTCAAGTCTACGGTACAAGGAAAGAGGCATAACACCAACATCGGCTCCTAAATCACATAAAGCAATTTTAACATAATTTCTTTTTATGGGGAAAGGTATAGTAGGTACTCCGGGATCACCAAGTTTATTAGGTATTCCATCCTTCAAGGTATAGTTGGCAAGCATGGTGGAAATCTCAGCTTCAGGTATTTTCCTCTTATTAGTGATGATATCTTTCATATATTTAGAATAAGGGTTTGTTTTAAGCATATCAGTTAAGCGCATGCGTAAGAAAATAGGTCTAATCGTTTCAGCAAAACGCTCAAAGTCCTCATCATCCTTTGTTTTGGATGGTTTAGGAGGAAAGGGCATGGATTTCTGAACCCATGATTCTCTTTCTCTACCATGCTTCCTAGCAACAAAATATCTCTTATCATAATGTTGGTTTCTTGATTGTGGGTTATCAAGACCAACATCAGGTTCAATTTCTATATCATTGTTACTACTCGGTTGAGCATCTACATGAACATCATTATTAGCATTATCATCAGGTTCATGTTCATCTCCGGATAGTGTTTTAGCATCAGAGATAGATGTATTATTAGGATTCTCAGGTGTTTCTACATTAGGTTCACTGGAAGCATGCAAAGTCCTATCATTCTTCTTTTTCTTCTTCTTAGAAGAACTAGGAGCATCTAGATTATTATTCTGAGAATCTTGTTCAATTCCCTTAGGGTGGCCTTCAGGACACAAAGGTTCCTGAGTCATTTACCACTTCTAGTAGGCACTCTAACAGCAAAGTCATGCTTATTATTTAGTTCCTCTAGCAATTCATTCTGAGCCTTAAGTACTTGTTCAGCTTGAGTAGCAACCATAGAAGCATGTTTACTAGTGAGTTTAAGTTCACCTTTAACTCTAGCTATATAATCATTCAAGCGTCCTATCATATAAGTATTATTCTTCAATTATCTACCAACATAATCATTGAAATTTGCTTGTCTATCCATGAATTCATCAAATTCATCTAAGCATGGGCTATGAAATTTAGTATACGGGATTTCATCTTTATCATATCTATAGAGAGAATTTACCTTCACTACCTGTGTCGGGTTATCAAGACAATGTGGTTCTTCAACAAGCGGTATATTAAGACCATGTATTTCTTCAACAGGAGGTAAATTCTTAACGTCTTCAGCTTTAATACCTTTCTCTTTCATTGATTTCTTTGCCTCTTGCATATCTTCCGGACTAAGAAATAGAACACCTCTCTTCTTCGGAGTAGGTTTAGGAATAGGCTCAGGAGTTGGCTCAATTAGTTCAGGAATTGTCTCAGGAATTGGCTCAGGAAGAGTCCAATTATTTTCATTAGTCAACATATTATTCAATAATAATTCAGCTTCGTCGACTGTTCTTTCCTTGAAAACACAACCAGCACAACTATCCAAGTGGTCCTTGGAAGCATCAGTTAGTCCATTATAGAAGATATCAAGTATTTCATTTTTCTTAAGTGGATGATCAGGCAAAGCATTAAGTGATCGGAGAAGCCTCCCCCAAGCTTGCGGGAGATTCTCTTCTTTGATTTGCACAAAATTATATATTTCCCGCAAGGCAGCTTGTTTCTTATGAGTAGGAAAATATTTAGCAGAGAAGTAATAAATCATATCCTGGGGACTACGCACACAACCAGGATCAAGAGAATTAAACCAAGTCTTAGCATCACCCTTTAATGAGGACGGAAATATCTTAAGGATATAATAATAGCGAGGAGTCTCATCATTAGTACACAGGGTGGCTATATCGTTTAACTTGGTGAGATGTGCCACAACAGTTTCAGATTAAGTGCCATAAAAAGGATCAGATTCAACTAAAGTAATAATCTCAGGATCAACAGAGAATTCATATTCCTTATCAGTAACAAAGATAGGTGAAGTGGCAAAAGTAGGGTCATGTTTCATTTTAGCATTTAGAGTCTTTTGTTTTAGCTTAGCTAATAATTTCTTAAGATGTGATATATCATTGCAAGCATAAAATCTCTAGCAGTTTCTTCATCCATAACATAACCCTCAGGAACAACAGGCAATTCATAATCGTTTGTAGAACTTTCATCATCACTATCATCAATAATTTCATTCTCCCTAGCCTTAGTAAGTTGTTCATCAAGAAATTCACCTAACGGCACAGTAGTATCAACATAGAACTAGTTTCATCATAAGTATCTTGCATAGCAGAAGTGGCATCATCAATAACATGTGACATATCAGAATTCATAGCAGTAGAAGGTTTAGGTGTCGCAAGCTTATTCATTACAGAAGGAGAATCTAGTGCAGAGCTAGATGACAGTTCCTTACCTCCCCTTGTAGTTGAGGGATAAATTTTAGTTCTTTGATCTTTCAAGTTCTTCATAGTGATCAACAGATATAAATCCCAAGTGACTCAGAGAATAGAGCTATGCTCCCCGGCAATGGCGCCAGAAATTAGTCTTGATAACCCACAAGTGTAGGGGATCACAACAGCTTTCGAGGGTAGAGTATTCAACCCAAATTTATTGATTCGACACAAGAGAAGACAAAGAATATTCTTGAGTATTAGCAATTGAGTTGTCAATTCAACCGCACATGGATAACTTAGTATCTGCAGCAAGGTATTTAGTAGCAAAGTAGTATGATAGTAATGATAATAGTGGTAAAAGGTAAAGATAGTAGTGATAGCAAAAGTAATATTTTTGGGTTTTGTAGTGATTGTAACAATAACAACTAAATAGTAAATAAGCGAAGCACAATATATAAAAAGCTCGTAGGCAATGGATCAGTGATGGATAATTATGTCGGATGCGGTTCCTCATGTAATAGCTATAACATCGGGTGACACAGAACTAGCTCCAATTCATCAATGTAATGTAGGCATGTATTTCGAATATAGTCATACGTGCTTATGGAAAAGAACTTGCATGGCATCTTTTGTCCTACCCTCCCGTGGCAGCGGGGTCCTAGTGCAAACTAAGGGATATTAAGGCCTTCTTTTAATAGAGAACCGGACCAAAGCATTAACACATGGTGAATACATGAACTCCTCAAACTACGGTTATCACCGAGAAGTATCCCGATT
This sequence comes from Triticum aestivum, assembly GCF_018294505.1. Taxonomy (NCBI): domain Eukaryota; kingdom Viridiplantae; phylum Streptophyta; class Magnoliopsida; order Poales; family Poaceae; genus Triticum; species Triticum aestivum. The sequence continues at coordinate 57,420,923 of NC_057795.1, forward strand.
ATTGTCACTTCGGGGTTTTCGGATCATAACACATAATAGGTGACTATGGACTTGCAAGATAGGATCAAGAACACACATATATTCATGAAAACATAATAGGTTTAGATCTGAAATCATGGCACTCGGGCCCTAATGACAAGCATTAAGCATAGCAAAGTCATAGCAACACCAATCTCAGAACATAGTGGATACTAGGGATCAAACCCTAACAAAACTAACTTGATTACATGGTAAATCTCATCCAACCCATCACCGTCCAGCAAGCCTACGATGGAATTTCTCACGCACGACGTTGAGCATCATGAAATTGGTGATGGAGGATGGTTGATGATGACGACGGTGACGAATCCCCTCTCCGGAGCCGCGAACGGACTCCAGATCAACCCTCCCGAGAGAGATTAGGGCTTGGCGGCGGCTCCGTATCGTAAAACACGATGAAACTTCCTCTCTGATTTTTTTCTCCGTGAGATTGAATATATGGAGTTGGAGTTGAGGTCGGCGGAGCTACAGGGGGCCCACGAGACAGGCGGGCGCGCCCAGAGGGGGTGGGCGCGCCCCCACCCTCGTGGACAGGGTGTGGGCCCCCTGGTATTGATTGTTTCGCCAGTATTTTTTATATTTTCTGAAACTTGTCTCCGAGGATTTTCAGGTCATTCCAAGAAATTTTGTTTTCTACACATGAAACAACATCATAGTAATTCTGCTGAAAACAGCGTCAGTCCGGGTTAGTTTCATTCAAATCATGCAAGTTAGAGTCCAAAACAAGGGCAAAAGTGTTTAGAAAGGTAGATATGTTGGAGAGGTATCAGCGGCCGCCCCGGTCCCCCGCCGGAGCGCCGGGCAATGGATGCGCAGTAGGTTCGGCTCCTCCTCGACTTCCTCCTCTCACTCCTCCTCCCGCTCCTCTTCCCATTCTTCCGGCTCGCCGGTGGTGTTCGGCGTCAATGCCGAGCCCGCGGCGGAGACGCTGCTCGGTCGGCGCACCCTCAGCACCGGCATCATCATCAATAAGGGCGGCCGGCGCACCTCCTCATCGGCTCCCCCGCGCTACGTCAAACCGAAGACGGAGCTGGGGCTCGCCGCTGTGAAGACGGAGCCCGGGATCGCTGGCGGGGAACTCGACGACGCGGCGGCCTTAAAATGGGCGCGTGATTACTAGGCGCGCATGGAGATGGAGCGCCAGTGCCGCACCCTAGAGCAGTTCGAAGCTCGGCGTCGGGGCCGCGACGAGGGAGGCATCGTCGTCCTCGATGACAGCAACGACGACGCGCCACCGTCGCCACCGGGCCGCCAGGGCGACGCCGGGCAGGGGTCTACCAGGGGCGGCCGCTTCAAGGAGGAGAAGGCCGCCGATGACGACGGTGAGGATGGCGGCGACGTCGGCGACTTCGCCGCGCTCAGCGACTTCTTCAACCCTTAAGTTGTAGTTTTTTTAATATCTTTGCTATGTAATGTCGAACATGTCGAATATATGCTCAGTTTGCCGAATTTTAGCCGAATAATTTGTCCAATTTTACCAAACTTTCTCGAATACCTTTTTTTTAAAACATAAACGGCGTCTGGGAGGCGGCCTTGGGGTCGGCGGCTCGAAACCCACTCTTCCCCATGCCGATTTTTAGCTTCGGCTCACCCCCAGGCGACGATTTTACGCACCCCTGGAGGACCAACGACGGGAGATGCTCTAAAGATAGACCTTTAGTCCCGGTTAAAGACACCAAGTGAGACTAAAGGGCTGGGAGAAAAAAAATTGAAAAAAAAATAAAAAAAAATTGAAAATATTTTCAGTCCTGGTTGGTACCTCCAACCGGGACTAAAGATAGACCTTTAGTCCCGGTTGGAGATACCAACCGGGACTAAAGGGGTTGGCACCGCTCGAAGCCGGTCGCAAACCCTTTAGTCCCGGTTGGTGTCTCCATCCTATACTAAAGGTCTCATTCGAAATGGGACTGATGCCTGCGCCGCTCGAACCGGGACTAATGCTAACATTAGTCTCGGTTCGTAATGCAACCTGGATTAATGCTCCAATCCGGCTGTGACGAAAAACCCTATTTTCTACTAGTGATGCAAGGACGGAATTATGCTCAGTGCATGTCGTCTTTCTCCCTCGTGCGTAAGCATATGCATAAAACCGTGTTGTACAACGTTCGAGGTGATGAGAGTGTTAGCTGTTGCAGCTGTTGTAATCCAAGTAGTGCAAGGCCTAGTGTTTAGGCGCTACACTATACAGGGTAGCGCCTAGCTTTCAGGTGTTGCCCATTGTCTTAGCTATTTTTAGACAATTCGGAGTGCGACATCAGGCGTATAGCGCCTATCAGTCAGGCGCTGCACAGTGTAGTGTGACGCCTGACTGTCGGACACTACACGAAAGGATCAGCGGAGTGAAAAAATTTCAAGACAGTTCGTTTTGTGAATTTTTTTCGTCCATAGTTCAAATTTGTGGTTTTTGCCTGGGAACCACTGGCCACCGACGACCGTGACGACACGAGTACTGCCTCTGGCTGTCGTGCCGCTCGCCTCTAATGGTCATTGCGAAGTCATGGTTGTCTTCACAAACGCCGTTGCTAGGCAAGAGTAGAGCGCCACGTGCCTTGCTCCCGCTGCGTGCAGCTGCGCAATTTATTTGACCATTATTGAGCGTGTAGAGCCCTGCTGCTGCTCCATGATCGTCGCGGCGCTCCATCCGGCATCGTTGCTCACCTCGAGTTGCCACCATGGAACCACCCAGGACCCCGCGCTACCATTGGCTGCGCAGGTAGCGTGGAGGCAAGAAATCTAAGACGTGGACAACCAGAAAAAATAGATAGGGGTCGTCTCGAGTGTCACCTGTGTTGGAAACCGGGGCCACCACGATGGTGGCAGCGGCTAGCGCCGAGTCGCTCGGGATAGCCCCTCCCGTTTTTCTTTTTAGAACGAAGACACATGATGCGTCCGGTTTTAAATTAATAAAGCCCACCGACAGGCGGCATTCAACAAGTTCACCATAGAAAATACAGCAAAAGGTAAGTGGCCGAAGCCAAAAGTACGTAACATGCAACCGGCCTCAGCCTGATAGAGAAAGACAACAACACTAGCACACAAGCAGCCAGTCCAAAATAACACCATGAGCAACATCTTAGTGACGGGCTTCAAACTGAATCGTGCGGATCCGCTCCATGGCCACCATCATCCGATCTGCATCACGCCGTTTCTCCAACGGAATCCATGTCTGGAGAAACAAGTGGCATTTGAAAATAATATCAGCAGGATGGTTGTGGAACTTGTATTTGATAATCATCTTATTACGGGTGGTCCATAGTGACCAGCACAGCACCCCTACGCAACGCCACAGTACGCGCCCAAAGCTACCCCTATGAGCGAGAAGGATCCCACGTAGGTCCGAAGCCGTATGGGGATTCCAGTTCTGCGCAAACGCCTCACGGACGGCACTCCAAGCAAAACGAGCTAGGTGGCAATTGAAAAAGATGTGGTTAGCATCTTCATGCGCTCCACATAGCGCGCAAGACCCATCCGAAGGGCCGTGTCTAATGGCAATGTTGTTAGAAGAGGGAAGGCGGTCACGGAATAATTTCCAAAGAAAAACTTTGATCTTCAGAGGAATAGACGCTTTCCATAGCCCCCTAGCTATGTCAAGAGTCGGTCCCTCGGTCAGCTTATTGTAAAGCGACTGGACCGTGAACTTTCCGGAGCTCGAGAGGGACCACGAGACCGTGTCGGCCTCAGGGTAGAGAGATACACCCTGCAAGGCAGTTAGGAGCCCATCCCAACTAGCCCGTTCATGGGCGAGAAGTGGCCTTTTGAGAGATATGGCTAGTGGGTTGGATCTTAGCGCGTCGGCCACCAAAATGTCGACGTTAGTGGAAAGTTGATAGATGACAAAGTGGCTACGCCAAAGAGGTTCCGACCCAAGCCAATGGTCGAGCCAGAACCTCATGGAGTTCCCGTTCTTAACACAGAACTTGGCCCCTAACGTGAAGGCAGGCTTAATAGCCTGAATCCCGTTCCAGAAAGGCGATCCCTTCGCCTTTGAGGTAAGGAAATTCCCATCGGGGAAATATTTGGCGCGAAGGATATTGGCCCAAAGCCCTTGATCATTCTGGGAAAGTTTCCAGATCCACTTGGCAAGGAGCGCTACATTCATGAGTTTGGAGTTAAGGATCCCAAGGCCACCAAATTTCTTGGGGCGGCAGAGCGCCGCCCACTTGATCAGGTGGTATTTCTTTTTTGTCCCAGTTCCTTCCCAAAAGAACTTAGACCTAGGTGTGTCTAGCTTGCGTGGACTCCATCAGCCAGCAGGAACATGCCCATAGTAAACAGGGGCAGGGAGGACAAGCTAGAGTTAGTCAAATAAGTCTAGCCGCAGAAGATAAAAACCTGCCGCGCCAGGGACTAACCCGGTTCGCCACCTTACCGTATAAGGGTTCCCATTCAAGAATCGAGATGTGTTTGTCCGAGATGGGAAGGCCTAGGTACTTAAATGGAAAACTCCCTAGTTTGCAGTTACGTAGGTTGGCAATGCGAGTGGCACGGGGATTGTCCATCCCTATGGCAATCACCTCACTCTTCAAAAAGTTTATCTTCAGGCCAGAGATGATCTTGAAAGCGAGGAGGATGAGCTTAATCGGGGCCATACTATGGTCATCAGGCTCGAAGAGAAGCAAAGTGTCGTCCGCATATTGTAAATGAGTGATCCCTCCGGGGCAGAGGTGAGGCACCACACCGTGAATGTGGCCGGCGATCTTGGCCTTGTTCACCATGGCCGAGAGGGCATCAACAACAAAGTTGAAAATCAAAGGCGAGGAGGGGTCTCCTTGTCTGAGACCCCGTTTGTTGCGGAAGAAGTTCCCCACTTCTCTGATAAACAACACCGCGGTCTGTCCCCCCAAGACAAGTTGCATGATGCGATGGATGAAACCCGACTCAAATCCCTTCCGAGTCAGCACCTCGCGAATGAACTCCAAGTTCACTCGGTCGTAGGCTTTCTCGAAGTCAAGCTTAAGGAGCACGGCCGGATGACGCGTGCGCTTAAGCTCGTGAACGATCTCTTGCAATACCACCGAACCTTCTAGGATGTTACGGCCTTAGCCCCTCCCGTTTCCCCTCTTTACGATAAGTGGGTACTTATCCCTTCGAATCAGGGGGTACTTATCCCTTGACCCCCTACCCCCTATATAAAGCAACAAGGAGCCATCATTGTAACACCTGATCATTGATTAATAAAGCTGGTCTCCTTCCTCTCTGTGTCTTTTACTTTCGCGTTCGACTACTTCGCCTACGATGCTCGCTCTCGCTCCGCAACCTCGGACCGGACTCGCCGGCGGAGTTGCGGAACACGTTATCAGCACGCTTTGCTTCATCAACTCTCCATCAAGCCTGCATCACGCCTGCATCACGCAGGCTTTCGTTGATCCCGCGGAGGTATAAGATCCGATCCCCACTTTTGCAAAAATGGATTCCTCTCGTTACTACGATTCTGTTTTTGCGATTAGATTATTTTTGGATAAATCTACCTATGGTGTGGATTTCTCTCCCAAAAACTGAGCGGACGAATACGTCGCCGACCAATGTCGATATTTTTGGATCACGAGAGACTTGTTGACTACACTATACGGGAGTCGGTACAGATCTTGATCCAGATGATCACGGTACCGCCGTGACGCACCTGCTGTGCCACGCGCCGTCGATGTTCCCGATGAACACGATGATGTTTTTGAGATCCCGACGCCGGCGTCGCCGTCCCAAGTAGCTTGCCATACCCGTGCCCGATGCACGTTCGTGCCGCCGCGGGCCCTGCTGGTCCCGGCTGCTGGCCGCCTCCGCGTGCGCGTGAGGTAGCCGTGCCCGGCAGGCTGGCTGGCTTGGCACTTGTCGCCGCCACCGCCGCACCGTGGCCGCAGGCCCCGCTGGCCGTGCCGTCACCGCGCCATGCCGCCTCGCCT